>NW_017672321.1:0-49438 GCF_001879085.1 Nicotiana attenuata
GTAGCGCCTGATTTAACGTCGCGGCACGACTCATGTGAGCGAAACTAAGGTTTGCTCGACCTCTGCGGTTCATTCAAATGCAGCTCGGTCATCTCCTTAGGCTCGTTCATGCCCACATACAATTTCAACCGCTGACCATTGACTCTAAATGTACGAGAGTCATCTTCAGTAGAAACTTTCACAGCTCCGGATGGAAACACCTCAACCACGCGAAATGGTCCAGACCACCTTGACTTTAGCTTACCTGGGAATAACCGCAGTCTTGAGTTGTAAAGCAGTACCCTGTCCCCAGGTTTGAAATTTCGTTCAATGATGTTCTGATCGTGAAGCCTTTTCATTCTCTCTTTATATAGCCTTGTGCTCTCAAAAGCAAGATACCTGAACTCCTCTAGCTCATGTAATTCAGTGACTCTCGACGTGCCCGCAGCTTCCAAGTCTAAATTCAGCTGTTTCAGTGCCCACCATGCTTTATGTTCCAGTTCTACAGGTAGGTGACAGGCCTTCCCAAATACCAACTTATATGGTGACATACCAATTGGTGTCTTGAATGCTGTCCTGTAGGCCCATAGCGCATCATCCAGCTTCCTTGACCAGTCAGTTCTTGTAGCATTTACAGTTTTTGTCAATATGCTTTTGATCTCTCTGTTGGAAACCTCAACCTGTCCACTGGTCTGTGGGTGGTATGGAGTAGCCACCTTGTGGCGCACATCATATTTAGCCAACAACTTCTCGAAGGCCCGGTTGCAGAAATGAGTTCCTCCATCGCTAATAATTGCCCGCGGTGTCCCAAAGCGGGTGAATATGTTCTTCTTTAGAAACCCGACTACCACCTTAGCATCATTGGTGGGTAATGCGGCAGCTTCCACCCACTTGGACACGTAATCTACAGCAACAAGAATGTATTTATTGCCATAGGAGCTGACGAAGGGACCCATGAAATCTATCCCCCAAACATCAAACACTTCCACTTCTTGAACTGGGTTCATGGGCATCTCGTAACGCTGGAAAATGTTCCCGGTGCGTTGACATTCATTACAGCTTTTGACCCATAAGTGAGCATCCTTGAACACTGTTGGCCAGAAAAATCCGGCCTCTAGCACCTTAGCTGCATTCCTGATGCCTCCAAAGTGACCACCATACGCCGAAGCGTGACAAGCCTGCAAGAAGAAGAAGATTGTTCGATCTCGGGGACGCATCTCCGGATCATGTTATCAAGGCATATTCTAAACAAGTAGGGCTCATCCCAGTAATACCATTGGCTTTCGCGAAAGAATCTCTTCCTCTGGACCGATGACAGGTCGTGAGGAACAATACCACTGGCCAGGTAATTAGCATAGTCTGCATACCAAGGCGCTTCCTGATGAGTGGTAACGAGCAGCTGCTCATCTGGAAAGCTTTCCAGAATTTCCTCTACTTCTACTACATTTTCAGCTCCTTCAAGTCGTGATAGGTGATCAGCGACTTGATTTTCAGTGCCCTTACGGTCACGAATTTCAAGATCGAACTCTTGCAGTAGCAACACCCAACGAATCAGGCGTGGCTTAGAGTCCTTCTTTTCTATTAACTATCTAAGAGCTGCATGGTCAGAGTATACGATTACCTTGGATCCTATTAGATAGGACCGAAACTTGTCAAAAGCAAATACCACAGCTAGCATCTCCTTCTCTGTCACTGTGTAGTTCAACTGGGCTCCACTCAGCGTCCTACTAGCATAGTAGATTGGGTGCATCAGTTTGTCCTTCCGTTGGCCCAGCACTGCCCCCACCGCGTAGTCACTGGCATCACACATCAATTCAAACGGTTGCTCCTAGTCAGGGGCAACGATTATGGGTGCTGTGACCAGCCTTTGCTTCAACTCCTCAAAAGCTACCCTGCAATCATCAGAAAATACAAAAGGGTGATCTTTCTCTAACAACTTACAGAGAGGGTTAGCCACATAGTTCATATCTTCAGGGTGCTGGTGATGATGATCATGCTCTGTATTCCATGGATTACCAATTGGCTGGCTAATGCAAGATGTGCACAAGCTCCCATTGGTAGTGTCCACTATATGAACCTGTTGCTTCTGCCCTGATTCCTCCACCTTTTTGGTGAGGATGCTCATTTGCGTCAAAAGAGTCGCCATGTTTTCAGCCATTGTATTAGAAGGATCAAGAGGCACTGAGTGCACCACTGGAGTGATAGGTGCATTCCTAGATGTCCAACCCGAATTCTGCGCCATCTTGTCGAGCAAATTCTGACCTTCTCTCCAAGTCTTGCTCAAGAATGCCCCACCAGCCGAGGCATCAACTATATTCTTCAAGCTGTCTGACAGTCCCATGTAAAACCGTTGTCCCAACATCTGCTCTGGAACACCATGGTGGGGACACATAACCAACATTCCTTTAAACCTGCCCCATGTCTCGTGTAGTGTCTCCATTGGTTTCTGTTTGAAACTCACAATCTCATCAATTTGTTGAGCGGTCTTGTTGGGAGGATGGAACTTGTTGTGAAATTGCTTGACCAACTCATCCCAAGTTGCTATAGAGTTTATGGGAAGCGAGTTTAGCCAAACCTGAGCAGCTCCTATCACCGAGAATGGAAACAATAATAATCTGATTGCTTCCGGAGTCACGTTCGGTTGCCTTTGAGTTTTGCAAATAGACAGGAAGTTCTTTAAGTGTTGCTGTGGGTCTTCTGTTTGTGTTCCAGAAAAAAGTCCCTTGTTCTGCAACAAGTGTAGCATGTTATTTGTGATCTGGAACGATTCAGCTTGTATTGCAGGTACAATAATGGCAGTGGCCAGATTGTCAGCTGTGGGTTGTGCCCAGTCATAAAGTGCATCCTCAGGCACAGGAGGTGCCAGTTGCTCATTCCTGACGTTCACGTTGGGGTCGTTTATGTCGCCCATGTCAATTTCGAGTTGGTGTATTTGTTGTGATTGTTGAAGTCTTTTGTTTGCACGATTCAATGCCCGGAATGTCTTCTCGGGGTCCGAGAGTCCTTCTAGCAGTTCTCCAGTCCTCGTAGAGTTTCTAGGCATGCACCTGTGCACCCAGATCAACAACCGTCAAATTTTCAATGAAAAAGTTGGTAGAGAGAAAACTGACTACAACAAAAATCTTTGTATTTCTGTCAATGGCAATTGATAATTCCGTTATCTCCCTGGCAACGGCGCCAAAATTTGATCACGCTAAACTATGCCTTATAAAAAGGACTCTGCGGACGTTGCAAATATAACCCCAGTATTACCCCAGGGTCGAATCCACAGAGAGTTAACCTATCAACTGCTATCTTCAGACCCACTAAGTCTTCCGAACCAGCTTCTCAGTTGAGTGTTCTTTAATAACTAGCTTGCAAATAAATAGATGGTTGTAACTAAGTAAAAATTAAAGGTTGTAAACAATTATGAGAAAAAGCTAAGGTAATGATTTCCCCTATTGATGGAATCCCTTCTGTTTATGCTCATACAAATTTACCCACACATCTCTATCAATCATGAACGCTGATCGTACCGTAAATCTCTCCCGAGTAATCACAGTAATTTACTATTGCACTCTCCCGAGATACACTAGCTTACTTAATTTAGCACAATTCAATTTAGATTGCACCCAAGGCTTCGTTATTCCTAATCCCGCCTTTAAACCCGCAATTATAGATTCCTCTAATATCTAGGAGTGGTGTTGTTCAACAATACCCTAAATATGCACTCTTTTCCAAGTTATGCACACTAAATAGGCACAGCTAATTGAGGATCCTGTCAATTAACTACAACGAACACGAAGTTGAACAAATAAAGATTAAACTAGCAATTTGTATTCACATAAACAAGAAGTTCATCACCCAATAGGTTCCATCAACGCCTTAGACAAGGAATTTAGCTACTCATGACTATGGGAACATAAACTAAGCTTGAATTCATCATAAAATCAAAAGAAAAGAAGAAAGATGTTTAGAGTACTTTCTCACAATTGTTTCCTTGCTAAGAAACCTAAAAAAATCAATACATGCCTCTCTTGGGCGAAGTCTAATGTTTTAAATAGGGTTTAGGTCTAAAAATCCCGTAATTGACACTTTGGTCCCAGAAGTTTCTGCGCCTGCCGCGGTTCTGCCGTGGTCGCGGTAGAACCGCGGCGAAACACCCTCGCGGATTCTCACAACTTCTGCAGCTGCTTCCCGCCGCGGTCGCGGTGAAACCGCGGTGGATCCAGTTCTCTGAATCTTCGGCCTGTTTTTGCACGGGTCACTTAGGAAATTTCACAGTTGGCCTCTTTTTCATCACTTTTGACTCCAAAACTGCTCCTTAGCCGTCTTTATACATATATTACCTACAAATCATGAAAAGCACTAATAAGAGCATTTTGTCATCACTTTTAGCATTAAAACTACACAAGAAGGTGATTATTTAAGGTGTGATTATAGTCAAATTTACCTATTATCACTTTGTTACCGAGTTATCATCCAAGGAGACTCAAACTACAATCAACTGTCAAAATGATTGCATGTTTCATTGATCGTCTAATGTATATGAAGAATTCGTGTCATTCTACTTCTCATGAATGCAATAGTCAAGTTGTATTGGTCTAAATTTGGCGACTAGGCAGTAAGGGATAAGCGAGATCAAGGACGGGGTTGACCGTGGGATAATAACTAAAGGCTGCTCTCGAGAGGGATGATGCCAAAGACGGGCACCTAAGATAAAGAAATAACAGTAGCATAGGTTCAGATATGGATACAAGGAATATTCCTTTGGATATTCCTTAATTTGTACTTTTTAGGATTTTGGGAGATATCCCCTATAAATAGGAGGAGATAGAAACAAAAGGGGGATCTTGACTTTATGAGTAAAATACATTGTAAAAGGTTGACCTGAGAGAATATACAACAATTGTCTTGTTCATTGATTATCCTATTCAAGCATACGTTTTTTGCTTCTTTATTCACAAGATCCAAAGATCCCTCAACCCACTTTATTTCTCTTTTCTCCACGCTGCTGTAAGAGAAAAGAGCCATCCAAGTCTTGCAATAATTGGGTGGTAGATTCCTTTTTGTTTTTATTGCCATTATCTACATTTAATGCACATTTATGTTATTTCATTTATGAGCATTTAATCGGCACAAACACACTGATTAACGTTGTTTATCTTACCGGCTTCACATAATATTTGATCTAGATTTTATTATTCTTAACTAAGATTCACCCTTCATTTCATCATTAATTGATTCAACTGAAAGGTTCAACACTTTTCGGTCAAACAATTTGGCGCCGTCTGTGGGGGACTTTTTAGTTAAAACTTTAGTTCCTTCTAGATCAAAAGGGGGGGGGGGGGTTGGTGACAACCATCTTTTCCTCGTCTGCACAAACTAACAATGACCGAAAAAGGAGATGAAAGGCGGAAAGCAATAATGGGTGTCACTACCAACATCTTAGACACCATCAACGAGGATAACATAGGAGGCGATGAGAATGTGACACCAACTGGCACTACCAGGCGGAGTGATTCACCACCCCATCACGCAAGTGTAACCGCCTCACGCGAAAGGGGAGCTTCCACCTCCACGGCTGAGGAGGCACCACCGGCAGTGAAGAAGTTATTGGAGGAGTGGCTGACAAGTACCCTCAATAACATACTCGACAAACCCGTCCAAAGGGCGAACCGAAATGTCGCGCCGGTAGATATCATAACGACCAGCGGCGAGCAACCAACTCCCCCAACAGGTAACACTCACACCATTGTTGATGCATGCAATGATGCACTGACAGCCATTTTTAAGAAAACGGAAGAAATGGAAAACGAAAATAAGGCACTCCACGACCAGATAAGAGAACATCAACAAAGGGTCGATAAGACACCGGGTGCCCCGAAACTGCTACCAAAGCGGGATGTCGGCCGATTCGTCGAACAACCATATAGCGAGAAGGCAGCCCCACATGCCATACCCAAGACCTTCAAAATGCCACCATATTTGAAGATATACAATGGCACCACAAACCCAGAGGATCACATCATTCATTTGTTGCAGCAGTAAAAGGCAACGACCTATCAAAGGAGCAAGTACCGTCAGTACTACTAAAAAAGTTTTGCAAAACCCTAACCGGAGGAGCCCTAACTTGGTACTCACAACTACCAGCCCAGTCTATAGCAACATTCAAGGAAATGGCAGACAAGTTCGTCACCACCCATGCCGGAGCTAAGAAAGCGGAAGCCAGGGTAAACGACATATCCGCCGTTAGGCAATCGCCTGGCGAAGGACCCAGGGACTTCCTCGCCCGATTTAATAGGGTAAGAATGAGCTTACCTAATGTATCGGAGGGGATGGCGGTAGCAGCCTTCCAAAATGGGTTGAACAGGAATGGGTCGAGAGCAACCATGAAGTTGTTAAGCAGGCTCATGAAATACCCTCCCACCACTTGGGAAGAAATCCACAACGCTTACTGTGCTGAGGTGAGAGCAGATGATGACGATCTTAATGGTCCAACCCAGCATTTAACGTCAATCCAAACAGAGCCAAAGAAAGACGTCGTAATGACAGTCGAAGAGATCTATGAGGTCCATGCCTCAATCGAGACAGGCATCAACCCTATGTAAGAACAACCATTCCACCACCCCCTCGACATGCGGAAGGGCCATCCAGACCCCACACAGGGACTCAACGAAACGAAAGAGGTATGCCTCCACTCTTACCCGCTCACAATTTTTGTGTTACGTACTAGAAAAGCTTGGCACAAAGGTAATATGGCCGCAAAAGATGAAGTCCGACCCAAGTACCGGAAAGTCGAACGTCCTTTGTGAATTTCACCAGGAGCGGGGTCACATAACCGAAGACTGCATAGCCCTACGACAAAAAGTAGTGAACATGCTAAACCAAGGACACCTGAAGGAGCTGATGAGTGATCGAGGACGAGCCAACTTTGGGCGTGGACGAGAACAACACCAAGGCCCTCCAAAGCCACCCTGTCCTACCTGCACCATTCAAATGATCATCGGCGGAGGCGACAAACAGCAATCAACCACATAAAGTTTACCACCACGCACAAGCTAAAGCGGTCAATCATCCAAGAGCGGTATGATGACCTCGGAGAAAGTATCATCTTCGATTAGTCAGATACCAACGGATTAATCTTTCCTCACTCTGTTCCTCTCATCATTACTTTACGTATTCAGACACTGATGTTAAAAGAATAATGGTAGATGATGGAAGCGGCGCATGTATTATCCACCACCGAGTTCTTACACAAATACGACTCGAGGACAGGATAATACCATGCTGCATAACACTGACAGGTTTTAACAATGCAGTCGAACGAACTTCAGGAGAAATAATGCTGCCCGTTCTGGCAGGGGGCGTCACCTTAGAAACGATGTTCCATAAATGAACCAAGACACAGGTTACAATGCAATCATGGGACGACCGTGGATACACGCCATGAGAGCCATCCCGTCTAGCCTGTATCAAGTAATCAAATTCCCAACTCCATGGGGGATATTCAGTGTCCAAGGCGAACAGTGCACAGCCCAAGAATGCTACCGCATCGCCCAAGATTGCGCATTCACTCAACAGCGTAAAGAAACGAACTCACAAGCATAGCAATTATCAAAGTCGGGGTCCCAGTCCAGTGATCGGAGAGACGTTATCCGGGACCCTCACATTGTGGAAGCAGCAGGGTCGACAATAGAAGACTTTGATCCCGTCCAAATAGACAACAACGACAGCAGCAAAAAAGGCTTATATAGGCCATAAACTCTCCGAGCCATGTATAATTCATAAATTTCTTATTGATAGCGCCGATCTGTTTGCTTTTTCCCACGCAGATATGCCAGGAATTCCAAAGGATATTGCCACACACTAGTTAAACGTCGATCCTTTCTACCCTCCACTACGACAAGTGAAAAGAAAATTCAACACCGATATCAACGAGGCCGTCAACGAAGAAGTGGATAAATTACTCACTAACGGTTCCATTCGAGAATCAAAATATCCTCAATGGGTCGCCAACGTAGTCATGGTAAAAAGGAAAAATGGGAAGTGGCGAGTGTGCGTAGATTTCACGGACCTGAACAAGGCCTGCCTGAAAGACTCCTTTCTCTTGCCTCATATCGGTCAACTAATTGACGCAACAACAAGGGCACGAGTTGTTGAGCTTCCTGGACGCCTATTCGGGTTACAACCAAATACTCATGGAGGAAGAGGACTAGGAGAAGACTACCTTCATCACCCATCAAGGAACGTACTATTATCGGGTCATGCCATTTGGATTAAAGAACGCAGGAGCGACTTAACAAAGATTGGTAACTAAAATGTTCAAGGACTAACTCAGCAAAACTATGGAAGTTTACATATACGATATGTTGGTCAAGTCGTAAAGGAAGGAAGATCACATCGATCACTTGAAAGAGGCCTTCGGAATACTGAGGCAATACCGGATGAAGCTTAACCCCGAAAAATGCGCCTTCGGCGTAACTTCAGGCAAGTTCCTCTATTTTTTGGTGTCACAGAGAGGCATCGAAGTCAATCCCATTGAGGGAATACCTGAAATGTTAACTAGTAAGAAACAGGTGCAAAAATTGATGGGCCGCATAGCTGCCCTGTCGAGGTTCATCTCACGATCGTCAGACATATGTCGCAAGTTCTTTATCGTGCTTAAAAAGGAAAACGGGCTCCAGTGGAATATAGAATGCATCAAAGCCTTAAAAAAACTAAAGGCATGTTTTTCATCCCCCCCCCCCACGCGCTATTCTCCTAGGCAGAACCCGGTGAACGCCTCCTTATATATTTAGCCGTATCGGAGGTCGCGGTAAGTGCAGTATTTGTCCGCGAAGACAGAGGTACGCAATCTCGGATCTATTATATTAGCAAAACTCTTGTCGACGCCGAAACGAGGTACCCTCACCTCGAAAAATCGGCCCTGGCGTTAGTTATAGCTTCACAGAAGCTTAGGCCATATTTTCAATGCCACCCCATATCGGTGGTAACGACCTTTCCCCTACGAGGTATCTTGCATAAACCCGAGCTATCAGGGAGATTGGCCAAATGGGCCATAGAACTGAGCGAACATGATATAACATATCAGCCGCGAACAACAATAAAATCACAGGTACTCGCCAACTTCGTCGCTCATTTTAGTGCCAAAATAATGATTAAGGTTGAACGAGAAACTTCTCACACTTTACCAAGTCTACCCGACCTATGGGTCTTACATACTGACGGCGCATCCAACGCGTCAGGATGAGTGGGACTCGTACTCGAGGTCCCAACGGGCAAAGTCATTCGCCAGTCCATACGGTGTCCCGATATGACTAACAACGAGGCCGAATATGAGGCCGTAATTGCAGGATTAAAGCTAGCTCTCAAATACGAAGCACGGCGAGTCGTCCTTAGATGCGACTCATAACTCGTCGTCAATCAAGTCACAAGGGCTTTCCAAATCAAAGAGCAGAGGCTACAAAGGTACCAGGCAGAAATTCATAAACTGCTACCAGAATTCGACGAATGTCGACTCGACCAGATACCTCGAGCATAAAACATCGAAGCAGACGGCCTCGCCAAGTTAGCAGCGGCCACCAAGAACATCACTAAGGAAAATGTGGTCACCCTCCTCCATTCATCGATAGACCAACTCGAGGTACACTCTGTAAATCTGACTTGGGACTGGCGCAACCGTACTATAACATATTTGCAAGAAGGAGCACTCCCAGCAGACAAAAAAGAAGCCAAAAAGCTTCGAATGCAGGCGGCCAGGTACAGCCTCATAAATCATGAGTTATACAAAAGAACGTCTGGAGGACCCTTAGCGAAATGCCTAAGGCCGAATAAAAAAAGGAGCGTACTCGAGGAAGTGCACGAAGGCCACTGCGGCGCCCATACCGGCAATCGGGCCCTCGTTAGATGACTCATTCGAGCAGGATATTATTGGCCCACAATGAAGAAGGGCCGCCGATTATGTCAAGAAATGCGAACAGTGCCGGAAATATGCCCCTATGATACACCAAGCGGGCAAGCACCTCCATTCTGTTACATCGCCATGGCCGTTCATCAAATGAGGGATGGATATCGTCGAAACCCTCCCAGCAGGGCGAGGTAATGTACACTTTTTTTAGTTTTAACTAACTATTTCTCCAAAATGGGTAGAAGCAGGTGCGTTCACCCAAATACGCGAACAGGAAGTTATCACATTCATATGGAGAAACACCATATGCCGCTTCGGCATCCCCAAAGAAATCAGTTGTGATAATGGACCCCAATTCACCGGAAAGAAGACTGTTGAGTTCTTCGAAAAATGGCACATCGAGCGAATACTCTCCACGCCATATCACCTGCCGGTATAACGGTCAGGACGAATCCTCCAACAAAATAATACCGAATATCTTGAAGAAAAAACTTGAATATGCCAAGGGACTATGGCCGGAATTACTCCCAGAGGTACTGTGGGCATACCGCACCATGCCGAAAACAAGCACGGGAGAAACGCCATAGTCACTAGTCTACGGGACTAACGCCATGATACCGGTTGAAGTCGGTGAACCCAGTTTGAGATACTCCAACGAAAGTGGGCCGAGTAATGACGAAAACAGAAACAGGACCTCGACGAAGCAGAGGAGTGAAGAGACATGGCTTACATAAGAATGATAGCCCAAAAGCAACAAGCAGAACGGTACTACAACTAAAAAGCCAAAGTACGACCACTTAAAGTCGCAGACTATGTACTCAAGGCTAAAACACAAGTGAGCAAAGATACGAGAGAAGGCAAACTAGGAACCAATTGGGACGGACCATATAAGATCACAGCAGCAGCAAACAAAGGATCTTTTTCAACTAGAAACTATGGTGGGAAAACTACTACAAAACAATTGGAACATCACCCAACTCAAATACTTCAACTTTTGAAAACAGACGCCCTCCGCGTCGTACTCTTTTTCCCTCATCCAAGTTTTGTCCCAATTGGGTTTTCTCGGAGAGGTTTTTAATTAGGAGACAAAGGGGACGTCTCGAAGTTCAAGTATAATTCATCGCCCCGCCTGCCGACTGCTTCTCCAGGCCGAACGATGAAGAGACTGGATACATGGAAACTTCTCCAATATATGTATGAAACGAAGGACATATGTAATATTCTCCAATGAATGAAATAAAGCAGCATTTTTACTCTCCACCAAGATATTCTCCAATGAATGAAATAAAGTAGCATTTTTACTCTCCACCAAGATATTCTCCAGTAGATGAAATAAAGCAGCATTTTTACTCTCCATCAAGTCTTTTCGCATCCCACATTCGACCTCGCTCGAATCATTTAACATTCGACCTCGCTCGAATTATTTTACATTCGACCTTGCTCGAATTATTTTACATTCGACCTCGCTCGAATTCTTCCACATTCGACCTTGATCAAATTATTTTACATTCGACCTCGCTCGAATTGTTCCACATTCGACCTTGCTCGAATCATTTAACATTCGCCCTCGCTCGAATCTTTTAACATTCGACCTTGCTCGAATTATTTTACGATCAACCTTGCTCAAATCATTTAACATTCGACCTCACTCGAATTATTTTACATTCGACCTCGCTCGAATTATTGTACATTCAACCTCGTTGTTCCATATTCGACCTTGCTTGAATTATTTTACATTCGACCTCGCTCGAATTGTTCCACATTCGACCTCGCTCGAATCGTTGAGCATTCGACCTCGCTCGAATCGTTTAACATTCGACCTTGCTCGAATCATTTTACGATCGACCTCGCTCGAATTATTTTATGTTCGACCTCGCTTGAATTGTTCCACATTCGACCTCGCTCAAATTATTTTACATTCGACCTCGCTCGAATTGTTCCACATTCGACCTTGCTTGAATTATTTTACATTCGACCTCGCTCGAATCATTTAACATTCGACCTCGCTCGAATCGTTTAACATTTGACCTCACTCGAATCGTTTAACATTCAACCTCGCTCGAATTATTTTACATTCGACCTCGCTCCAATTGTTCCACTTCGACCTTGCTCGAATTATTTTACATTCGACCTCCGAGTTACTTTGCATGCGACTCCACTCGAAGTCTCCAAATGTCCGACCGCGTCGACCATCAATCTTATCAAGATATCGGGGACTTTCCCACATAAAAGAAAAGAGAGAGAGAGAGAGCGGAAATCAATAAACATGTAGCAAAAAAGGGGGAGGGACTGTTCCATTATAACTGTCAAGTTACAATACTTTTTACAAAGGGCCCAAAGACGCCCTCACAAAAATAGCAAAACAAAACAAAAACTAAGTACGACGGCTTTACGTCGCGTTATCCCCATCGGCATACTCATCATTATACCAAGAATCGTAGGCAAGCCTATCCGCATCATCATCGACGTCGTCCCCACCAGGCGTATCAGGGGCATAACCGCAAGCTTCACGGGCCGCACGTGCCTTAGCACGGATGCTCTCAAGTTCTGCTTCGGAAATCTTCCCGTCGGTTTTCAAAGACCTATATATGTCAAGCTGAGCCTCGGCGTGAATCCACATCTCATACAACTCCCGCGGCACGCCGGGATCGGGAGAAGTATGAGACGTAGACGGCTGTGATGGCCGCGCACCTTCTCAACTTTCAAGGTAACAACCTGCTCATTCAATCCAGATAACTCTTCTTCCAAATTCTGGATCCGTTCCTCTAACCTCTCCACCATAAGCACCGATGTCTCCGCCTCGCTCTCCCGCTCGGACCTGCAATCGGGGAGAGCGTCTTCCAAAGCCGTCGCTTCAGCCGCAACGGCCATTTTGTGTTTCTTAGTACAAGCCAATTCTTCGACCTTGGCGCTCAACTCACCCCGCAGATCAATAGCATTCGCCTCCCTCTGCCCAAGTTCAGCAGTTAAAAATGCCACCCGCACATGAAGATCGACATTCTCAGCCATCACCCCTTTACTCACCTCAAGCTCGTCGTCCTTGGCCTTTAAAGCTGTCTCGAGCTCACTGCACCCACTGATGGCTCTCATCAGCTCATCGTCCCTCTCCTTTAGCTCTTCATCTTTCTTCGCTAACTCCTCATCTTTCTGTTTGACCGCAGAACAATTGAAATTCTCTATCCTGGGTAAAAACATCATCCAGCGTTCGGTGTTTAGTACATTACTCCTTGTACTTGGAAGTCACGTTTTTGAAGAGGGCCGTCCTCCGCTTTTCCCTCCGTTCACGCTCAATCCCCATGATAAGAGTCTAACATGCAGAAGAAAAGAGTCAATATAAACAGATTACACATACGAAACAAATCCTAACATTAAAAGGCACTTACTCGCAGAGCCATGCCAGATATACTCAGCGATAACTCAGCATCGCTCATCGCCTGCAGCGCCGTGTTCTCAGAAGCCGCACACAAGGGGGAAAAGGACGACACCGCCCGTTTCGAGTTGGCCAAAAGGTCGTAAGCCACGAGGATGATTACGTGCCGGTTGGGACCCTCCGTCCTTACCTCCACGCGAGCGTTCCTCTCCAAGAAGGCCCGTATCTCTTCAGGGTCGATGTTTGAACCTGAACCATCATCCCCTGCAAGTATTGTCCCATTTCCCCCGGCCGCCGACGATGTGGCACCTTCCGCGGTCCTTACAAGTTCCCACCTTCATGCACCTCCTCGGCCTCCTTTCCCTAATGGCATCCGCCATAAAAACGGCCCCTACGTTAGGTGCAAATGCAGGAGCCGCTTCCAGAGCACTGAATTTCTTCGGTTCAATACCAGTGACTACGACCTCCCCAAGCTCCATCCTTCGTCTCTTTCTTGATGGCGACTCCTCTCATAGAGCTAATGAAAAAGAAAAAACAAAAAGATGATTTTTGTTTTTTAACAGTTTGGGGAATGGAAGCTAAACTTCCCTTTGGTTCTCCCCGAAATTTGGACGACTCATCTACCAGATGGTAGATAGGCTGGGAAAAGATCTCATCCCGCACAACAACATTCTGACGGGCAGAATCTCTCGTCGACAGAGCTTGGATACGACCCCGGCACAGGAGCTTTCTTCTTGGAAACCCGCCGACCTAGACATCAAAAGGAGGTCGTATCAACGAGCAATGACAAACGATAGAGAGCTGAAGCAAAAGTAACACTTACCAGACGGGACCTTCGGTCCGAAGCGCTTGTAAAAGACCGCCCAATCACAAATCTCCGTCATATAAGGCAGCACGCGAGCCACCCAATCTTCAATGTCGGGGACAGGGAAGGGTGCACGTCTTTCAGCTGAAAAACAAAGAGACCACACATGAGCCGAAAACAAAGGGGCAAAAAAAGACAACGAGCGCATGACAAACACTTACGATTATGGTTCCACTGCTCAGGAAACCCAGTCGGGTCCGCCACCAAGTGCTCGGTCTTGATAAAGAAGTACTTATGCCAGAACTTCCGATTTTTCCTGTCGTCCATTCCGACTATCAGCCCTCTGGTCCCGCGATGCCGTAGGTGTATCATAGTACCTCTATAAAAATTGGTGAAAATAAATGCAGCAAGTGACGAACATCAACCTCACAACCAGCCAATTCCGCGTACTTCGTCAGCAGCAGAAAAGCTTTATACAAATAAGGAGAGAGTTGTGCAGGGCAGACATTGTAAACCCGACAAAATTCCTCCGCCAGCGGAAGAAGGGGAAGAGTGTAATCGATCAAAAACGGGTAGACATAAAACGCACAATACCCAGGTCGATGGACCTCCACGACCTTGCCACCAGCCGGAATTATCTCGACGTGGGGGGGGGGATGCGATATTTGGATCGAAATTCAGCTATGTGAGACGGACCAATTTCGGAGATCACCTGAGCGGGAGCGGGAGCAGGCTCCTTGAGAAAATCGTTTCTATAGAAAGGGTTTCTGGGAACTATCTCCTCCGCGTTCGGAAAGCTCTCATCTTCTTCAGCCATAAATTCCTCACCACCGGGAGGAGGAGCCACCGATAACGGAGTAGCATCGGAAACTTCATCATGAATGCGAAGAGTTTGTGACATGTTTCGACAATGCAATGTGTTCTACCAAAACAAAAGAAGAAGATAACAATTAGGTAAGGAGAAGAGAAATGGAATCAAAAAAACGAAATCAAGAGCAGAAACTGGCAAAGAAGATTAAAGAAGAATAGTGCTCATGCAAGGTAAAGGATGGTGAAAACTTTTGAAAAATGAAACCCCCCATCTATTTATAGGGCTGGGTGGCGCGAGAATCGAAGCAAAGGATTGTCAATGGCACCAAAACCAAAGCGACTGTCTTGGGAAGATGCGTAATGACGACGCGCGTGGCCATGACGTCACCCCCTGGTAGCCACACACCCCCTGGTAGCCACACCAATCACGACTTCAATGGTTGCGCCGTTCTCTCCACCGGACTTTTATGTTACAAACTCCATGGTTTTCCTTCTGACTTCAAGTTCACCAAAAATAAGAGATCAGCTTCCTGTGTTCAAGCTGAGGGTACTAATTCTGCTCCATCAATCTCATTTATGGAACAACCTTCACCTGTCAATCATGGATTTACTACAGAACAATATCAGCATCTTCTCACTCTCCTGAAGCAGTCACATATTTCTTCAGGTATCTCAAGTGATTCTCATTCTGGAGACNTTGAAACCTATCAAATCATGTCCGATTGACCTCAAATTTTGCACACAAGTCACATTTGACATTACAGACCTACTCCAACTTCTAGAATCGGAAATTCAAACCCGATATCAAAAATTCCACTCCCAGCCAAACTTCCCAAAAACCTTCAAACTTCCAACTTTTGCCAAATGACCTACGGACCTCCAAATCCACATTCGGACGTGCTCCTAAGACCAGAATCACCATACGGAGCTATTCCCAGACTCAGAATCCCAACTTACATCGATAACATTGAAATACACTTCAACCCAAATTCATGAAATTCTTCCAAAAATGCCCACTTTCCAGAATAAGCGTCGTGACGCTCCCGGGTGATCCAAAACCCGATCCGGACATACGCCCAAGTCCAAAATCATCATACAAACCTATTGGAATATTCAAATCACGATTCTGAGGTCATTTTCTCAAAAGTCCAACCTTATTCAATTCTTCCAACTTAAAGCTTCCTAAATGAGAATTTTTCTTTCCAAGTCAACTCCGAACTTCCCGAAATTCAAATCCGATCACACGCACAAGTCACAATACCTGAAGTGAATCTACTCAAGGCCTCAAACTGCCGAACGATGCTCTAGAGATCAAAACGACGGGTCAGGTCATTACAAGCAATTATCAACAAAAATTGCCCCACTACACTTACGTGTAGTAACTTCTTTTGAGAAGTTTTTCATCTGATCTCTTCAACAAAAAGGATGGGTCGGGTCCACCCACATGGAGCGACCCCATGACCTAGACCAACATCTAACTTCTCTCACTTCACTCATGGTGGGCTAGACCCAAATCATTATCATGTTAATAATACACATAATTCATACAAATAAATAGTTTGTGCGACCTGCAAGTATCAAGAGCTATAATATATTTCAAACCGATTAAGGTTATTTAAAATCTCTATGTAGAAATTCATCACATTCGAAAAGGATTTACTACTAACATGAGGATCTTATTACTCGCCATACCCCATACATCACCTGCTATTCCAGTAGCTAGTTATTCGATCCCTCATCCCTGAAAGAGGTGAACTCGAGTTCATGTTTAACTTGGTATACATAATTACACTTGTTACCCCATGGTAAGTGTAATGGTCGACCTATGAATACAAATTATATTATTTATTTTAGTTGTCTTCCCTTTCTACTCAAACTATCTGTCCCAGATCAATTGCTTTCCTAAACATGTACTGCATTGCCGAATCACTCATGGTTATTAATGACATGCTAAAGTAGAAACATCTATTGGTACTTCAAGAAACAGTAAAAGGTCAAAGGGTATTTCAATAAAAGTTAATATAACTTTTGGGGATCTCACACAATGAAAAAATAGGGACCAATTCTTCCATTATCCCATTGGTTGTTAGCACACATGGTATGAAACACGTGTTACGGTGTTCTCACCATATATTAATGTGTGTCTAGTTGTTTTACTCATTCAACACTGTACAGACCTTGGTCAAGACACTTACAAATGTCTTAACTCGAATTTCTCATTTCAATAATCCTCATTCATCTTCTTCGAGAAACTCACAATCTGGGTTACAGAACAAGCCATAAATGAATGATGCAATTCGTAAGTCTGTTGTCAAGATCGACTTTTAAAAGTGAAATGTGACCTCGCACTATTCAAGGTTCTATAAGGTCCCATCTCTTCACGATTCTCAACGTAAGAGGTGATTGCTCGTGTAAGAGAGTCAATCTTGCGACTTGTTCGACACACTTTATCAATAAAATATCATCATATACATGCTAGATATGAACATAAATTCAATAGTCAAATATTGATGAGCATATAATAATAATTACGTCATTTTACAATATATAAACATGGTCATATCCTTTGCAAATCTAGAGCCATAATATGTTTCTCAAGCAGGTCTCTAGATATCGCCTTTGTAAATGTCACGACCGAATTTCCAACCCGGTCGTGATGGCGCCTCTCGGAAGACAAGGCCAGCCAACTAACCCAAATCGTCTCTTTAACAATTATTAAATATAAATGAATAGATAAATACAGCTTAACGACAATAATAACCAGTATTTACAACCCAACACAACCCGACCGGGGTGTCACAAGTCACGAGCATCTAAAGAAGTCTGAACACGACTACAGGGTCAATAATATATAAAATAAAATCTGGAATCAAAAGACGAAGTCCGGTACCGCGAACGCTGGCGGTCACCTTGCTCAGCTACAATGGTAATACCTTCGTTTAGCTAATAACCCGCTACTGGGTGAACAATACCTGCAACTGCACGTGAGGTGCAGGGAGTAAAGTGAGTACTCCAACTCAGTAAGCAATAAAAGTGAATAACGGCTGAGAATATAAAATCCCACACAGGCACAGATAATGCTATCTCAAACAGTAAAATCAAAGAAACAGTAGGAACCAGTGAAACACAACCAAAATTTTCCAAAACAGAGGCGAATCAGGTCCGCTTATCAAGGGCGTGCAGGACCACGACCTCAACAAGCGGAGGGACTAACTGTATTGGTCTAAATTTTGCAACTAGGCAGTAAGGGATAAGCGAGATCAAGGACGGGGTCGACCGCGGGGTAATAACTAAAGGCTGCTCTCGAGAGGGCTGATGCCAAAGACGGGCAACTGAGATGAAGAAATAGCAATAGCATTGGTTCAGATATGGATACAAGGAATATTCCTTAATTTGTACTTTTTAGGGTTATTGGGAGATATCCCTATAAATAGGAGGAGATAGAGAACAAAAAGAGCGATCTTGACTTTATGAGAAAATGGTTGACCTGCGAGAATATACAACAATTGTCTTATTTATTGATTATCCTATTCAAGCATACGTGTTTTGCTTCTTTATTCACAAGATCCAAAGATCCCTCAACCCAATTTATTTCTCTTTTCTCCACGTTGCTGTCAGAGAAAAGAGCCATCCAAGCCTTGCAATAATTGGGTGGTAGATTCTTTTTGTTATATTCATTGTCATTATCTACATTTAATGTACATTTATGATATTGCATTTATGGGCATTTAATCGGCACAAACACACTGATTAATGTTGTTTATCTTACCGGCTTCACATAATATTTGGTCTAGATTTTATTATTCTTAACTAAGATTCACTCTTCATCTCATCATTAATTGATTCAACGGAAAGATTTAACACTTTTCGGTCAAACACAAGTAACAAAAGTAATAGCCTACAAATTCGATCCAAAAAATTAACGTGTTGAACTCAGAAGTGGGGATCTGGCAACAGAAGCCCTTACGGATAGCGTGAAAGTTTATTTTTATTAAATAAGTGATGCAGTCAGTTTATCTCCGTTACAAATTCAATGTACTTTTCTTTTTTTGGAATTGTCCAATGTCAAGTGAGAAGGCGTACTCAATAACATTTTGTAATGAAACTCAATTTGTCCCAAATTGAAGTACGATTTAGTGCTATGAACCGACAGAAAATTGTTGATTCCTTGCAGCATTAAGATATAAACTCCTCCCTACTGATTTCATTAGCTTGAAATAATTGGTAAAATGACAACAGAGGAACTCCAAAACCCAATATTGTGCTGCCCTTGAGAAGGTTGTTGGGCACTGCACTGCACTGCATTCGAATCATCGCCTCAATGATAGCTGGAAACGAAAAACTTTGGAGGAACTTTGATGCTCAATTTATCATTCTAAAAAGCCACGTTTGCTCAGCTACTCGTTTTCCACTTCTACAATTTTGTAATCATCTTGACACTCATTGTAACCAACACCATAAGCCAAATACGAACAATAATGCACATTGCTTCCTGAAAAAGGAAAATTTTCAACTTTCTTATGGACGGATTCAATAAAAATATATTTTCAAAATCAAGAGATAAGAACAATCCATCACATGACCCCACAATTCTATAGTCAGCAAATGGCTATTTGCAAGGAAAATCAAGCTCATTGGGTATATGGGGAGATTACAACAACAAGAAACCCAGTGAAATCCCACACTTGGAGTCGGGAAATTCTTGATGCATAATTTGCATAAAGAGAGCAAGTGTTAAAAGTGAGTCTATCCTCAAGAAAGCTTGTAAAAAGAAGCCTACATAAAGAAAAGTTCACTAACAACAACGACGATATACCAAGTATAATCTCACAAGTGGGGTGTGGGGAGGGTAGTGTGTATGCAGATCTTACCCCTACACTATGAAGGTAGAGAGGCTGTTTCCGAAGACCCTCAGCTCAAGGACATAATGAAAAGGAGTCACAGTAACAACACTGATATAGTAAAATAACCGAAGCGACAAAAAGTTCTCTATCATTTTACAAATCTTTCCTGCTTTGGACATCTTCACCTGGGAAACAGCTTTTCCGGATTTCCCTTTACAAAATTGTAGACAATAAATTGCGTCAAGAAAATAAAATCAAAACCGAAAAATATCGCAACAATCGTAGTATTTTATTTCAAATATTTGAGTGTTACAATCTCTATGAATCCTCTGATTCTACTTTTTCAGTATAAATTCAAGGGCCTTTGAGCTTGATCTTGAATTTGAATTTGATTTATCCGTCGCGAATACTTTGATTGTTGCCACGAATTTTATCACGAACAAGTAGCATTGGTCTTGAACTCCTTGTATTTGATTTGACTTCGTTCTTGATCTTGAATACTTGAATCGTTCTTCGTTCTTGAGCTTGAATACTTGATTTGTTCTTCGTTCTTGAACTTGAACTTGATTTCTTGAACTTGAACTTGATTGCTTGAAGCTTGAAACTTGTGGAGGATTTGCAATGTTTGATCCACGAGCTCTTTCTTGCTTCTTGTTATAACTTCTGGTCTCTTTTTTGAGTTATGAAGACCCCTATTTATAGTTGTGAGAGGGAAGAGTTATGATAAGAACAAACTCTTTCCGACCAATAAAATTGAAGTGTGACATGGCCGCATTTATTGGCCAGAACATGTCACTTGCACACGTGGCGCGATTTAATTGGCCTTTCAGTGTGACTGGGCATGCCTTGTCATTTTGACACGTGGCATGGTCCTATTGGCTCTTCTGCTTGACTTGGCGCCCCACATCATTTGACACGTGGCACTGGGCCTCTAGGAAGATGACATTTTGGGCCTAATGAAATGGGCTCATCACTTTAGCCCAATGGATTAAGACTTATTTATTTAATCCATATATGTTGGACTTATACAATTAATTCAAGAGACTTTTTCCTTCCTATACCATATATGAAACCTTATTACCAAAAATATGCATAGTTTCATATTTACCCGCCATGTTAACAGTTATTCTACAAAATATATACCATTCATTAAATACCAATTATTAGAAGCTGATTCCTTCCTAATTAGGCGCGCTACAAATCTGGAACTAAATATTCTTCCAGATATTCTTATTTAGGCGCGCTACAATTATGGAAGTAAATATTCTTCCAGATATTTTCCACCATTGATAGCCATTAAAAAGCTTGAAAGCTTTGAATTCAAATTTGGTATTTCAAAAATCATTATTTGTTTGGATTGGGTGTTGTTGAAAATAATCGGAAAAATGGTTTGGAGTTTATATCTCAATTTTGAGGGATTTTGGTGAAGATTAGACTTGGTTTTGACTGAATTTCAGATTGAAACTCGAAGAAGAAGAAGAAGAAGACATATTGTAGAAATTGTAGATAAATTGTAGATTATTTGTATTCTGATCGTAGATGCTTTATTTTCTGTTTTCACAAATAAAAAACGGCTTAAACTTCTATAAATCTTCTGAAAAAACGCAATTATGTCAAAAATCACAATTATGTTACAATTGAATAGGAACTGGAATATAAAAATTCAATGTACCCAGTTTGTAGATATTTTGTAGATAAATTGTAGACTATTTGTATTCTAATTGTAGATGCTTTGTTTTCTGTTTTCACAAATCAAAACGACTAAAACTTCTACAAATCTTCTGCAAAAAACGCAATTATGTCGAAAATCCCAATTAAACTACAATCGAATGGGAATTGGGATATTAAAATTCAATATACCCAGTTGTAGATATTTTGTAGATGAATTGTAGATTATTTGTATTCTGATTGTAGATGCATTGTTTTCTGTTTTCACAAATCAAAAACGACTAAAACTTCTACAAAATCTTCTGAAAAAACGTAATTATTGTGATAAAAATAAGAAATATTGCAATAGATTATAGCATTTGATATTGTTTGAGAATTGGGACTATGAAATTGATGGCATATGTCGTGTATGCACGTGCCTTACAGCTACAGAAAGAAGAGGAAGAACGAAGTAAACAACCGAAAGCCAAAGCTCTTGCTAAATTGGAGGAATTGAATCGCCTTATGCAGGCAGGTGATGCTTTGTCTCAGAAGGCTATAAAGGATTCGTCACTTGATGTTATGATATACATAAACGTGGGTGAGGGTGAGGGTTTGGGAGAGAGAAATGTATGAGGGATGGGATATACGGTACCTTGAATTAAGGAGGGATATACGCTGCATTAACTGTACCCTTAAAATACACTATGGTATAGAATTGGTAATTTGGTATATTAAGTGTAATTACGTCAAACCTTAAACATTGAGGGTAATAAGGTTTCCTATGTGGCATAGGAATGTAAAAATTCCTTAATTCAATTATAATAGCCCAATAAATTTACTTGAACTAATATATCTTGAATTTAAAATATAGTCCAAAATATTTTATGGATTTAATTTCAATTAATTTTATATACCTACAAATGCCCCCTACTTCAATACTTGCCGGGCTAAATTAAAACTTAGGCAGGGGTTGAAGTATAGGTACGACATCATTTATTTTCCTTCCTACAGTGACGTGACACCCAATACTTATGGATTTGCAGATTCCTTCGATCATTTGATTAGTTACCATAATAATACATATTTTATTGGTGCAAAACTTTATTCAATGCATTATGATGTAGCAAAATTTAAAGAAATTGGCAAGAATTTGTAACACCAAGCATCCCTTTGAAGACAACACGTAATACTCCCATGCATTTGTTGGCCAAAATGTATTATTTACCATTTATTTGGCTTCATCCTTTATGCTTCAAAATTGGAAAGCAAAACCTTGCATGACTAGTAATTATACTACTAGTAATTGAAGATCAGGCATGGCCTTGTAGATACTCCAAGAGTATAAGCAGAACTATCCTACACAACATCGACGTAGTGATACTTCCGTTGGAAACCAAGTCCTAGTGGAACTCATTATTTTGCTTTCCCAATCACCGCCCCTTTACCACGCCCGTATCCTTTTTACCGCAACTTGTACCTCTCCAAATAGGTTTAGAAAACCTTTCCTCACCTTACAGCGTAACCACTCCCAAATAGGAGAAATAATTGTGTCCCATATCGGACTTTTGCTTCCTATAGCCTTCTTGCAGTATCTATATAAACCCCATAATTTCATGTACTTCGAGCATCAATCAACATCTTCTGCATATATCTTGGAGTTTGTCCATAAACAATTAGGAAGCATCAGTGAAGGTAATTTCTTCTCTTCTTTTCTTTTCTTGTGCTTTTCTTCTTTAGTCATTTTTTTTAGGTCAAGCGAGAAAGATATGTTGTTGTTCAACAAGATGATCCGTGCATGAAGAAAACAATCTTGGAGTGTGAGGGGATGAGTACCCATCCCGACCCGACTATCGGAGAGATTACTCTCAATGTGGCTCGACTATCGGAGAGATTACTCTCAAAACGGCCCGACTATCGGAGAGATTACTCTCAATGTGGCCTGACTATCGGAGAGATTACTCTCAAAACGGCCCGACTATCGGAGAGATTACTCTCAAAATGACCCGACTATCGAAGAGAATACTCTCAAAACGGCCCGACTATTGGAGAGATTACTCTCAATGTGGCCCGACTATCGGAGAGATTACTCTCAAAATGACCCGACTATCGGAGAGATTATTCTCAAAATGACCCGACTATCGGGGAGATTACTCTTAAACGGCCCGACTATCGGAGAGATTACTCTCAATGTGGCCCGACTATCGGAGAGATCACTCTTAATGTGGCCCGACTATCGAAGAGATTACTCTCAAAATGATCCAACTGTCGGAGAGATTACTCTCAATGTGCCCCGACTATAGGAGAGATTACTCTAAATGTGGCCCAACTATCGGAGAGATTACTCTCAATGTGGCCCGACTATCGGAGAGATTACTCTCAATGCGGCTCGACTATCGGAGAGGCCAACTTAAGGTGCAAAGGGACTCATATGTCCACCTTAATATTGGGAAGTTATAGTTCCTTTTAAGGACAAACCCACGAAGAGGCCGACTTAAGGTGCAAAGGGACTTATATGTCCACCTTAAGATTGGAAAGTTATAAAGCTTCAACTCGAAGACTTCATGGACTTGACGACGTCGACTTGAACACTTGGAAAACTTTGAAGATTCGGCGGACTTTGATGTTTCAATCTGAAAATTTTGAGGTCTCAAATACTTTCACTCGAAGACCAACGAGTTTGAGGACCTCAACTTGGAGACCTGGAGGGCTTAGATATCTCAACTTGAAGGATGGCGAACTTGAAAACTTCAACTTGAAGGCCGATGGACTTGGAGAGCTTGAATACTTCAACTTAAAGACTGGCGGATTTGCAGACTTCAACTTGAAGACCAAAGTTTTGAAGGTTTGGCAAATTTGAAGGCATAACGAATCACCAGGCTTCATTGCAAATACTTGGTAGCCTCCTAAAAGACTATAATCATCCCATTGAAGACACCAATTTACCATGGAAGCTTGCCCCTTTTAAATCAACTGAGATCAAAGTTCAACAGGAGGATTGGCATTTCAGCTTGATTTTACATTCCTTCATACTTCATTCGAACAACAATTGGGGCAATATGTATCTTTTGAACTTATGCAACTGAACTTAGAATGAAACTCTAAGCTGCCTAAGTACCTCGGTGAAGAGGATCAAGTCATACCGTAGTTCAGACTGGGCGATTTTTTTTTAGTTTTTTTTAATGTCCTAACTTTTTCCTAGGCCGCCTCTTTCGAAGTTTTCAACCTAGCGGACTCCTTTTATTAGGGGCCGTATACAATTTAGACTCATGCGGGCCAGGAGTGAAGCAACATGTAGTTTAGGCTCATGCGTCAAGGAGCGTAGCAACATGCAGTTCAGGCTCATGCGTCAAGGAGCATTGCAACTTCAAGGATAATACTTCTTCAAAAACTTGCCATTGATAGGGCCGATTCTCATACCATCTGCATCAACCAGCTTGTAAGCCCCACCTGAGTAAGCTTCTTGTACAACATATGGCCCATCCCATTTTGAAGTGAACTTCCCTACAGGTTTATGGGAAGTAATTATGGGTCTTCGTAAGTCAAGGATTTGATCTCCTACTTGAAAGGATCTCGGGCGAACTCTTTTATTGAAGGCGCGAGATAATCGAGCTTGATAACATTCAAGACTCTGTTGAGCTTCCAATCTCTTTTCATCAAGAGCTTCCAACTCTGCTAATCGAAGTCGAGCATTTTCTTCATCAGTGATCCCTCCTTGAATAGCCAGTCGTAAAGAAGGTATTTGACGCTCAAGTGGCAAGACGGCTTCGACTCCATAAATGAGTGAATAAGGAGTCGCCTGGGTTGGCGTGCGGTGAGTCGTCCTATATGCCCATAGAGCTTCTTCCATACGGTCATTCCAATCTCGTTTGGATTTGGAGACGACTTTCTTTAACAAGTTGCATAGAGTCTTGTTGAATGCCTCAGCTAGACCATTGGCGGCAACATTGTACATCGAAGAGTTACGTTGCTTGAAGCCAAAGAGATCACAAATCTTGTTCATCAGCCTATTGTCGAAGGGCTTTCCATTATCCGTTATTATGTAACGAGGAATGCCAAAGCGATAAATAATGTTTACTCGGATGAAACTTGCAACATTTTCCTTTTTACTTCCTTAAGAGCAATAGCTTCAGCCCATTTTGAGAAGTAGTCACTTGCAGCCAAGATGTATAGGTGCCCACCAGAGGACTTTGGTAGTGGTCCAACAACATCCAATCCCCAAGCGTCAAACGGCCAGGATGCAACAGTCGGGTGCAACACTTCAGGAGGTTGATGAATAAAATTCGCATGAAATTGACAAGCCTTGCATCTTCGAGTATAGTCCAAGCAATCTTTTACCATCGTTGGCCAATAGTATTCCATCCTTTTTATATGAAAATGGAGCTTTGGTCGATACTGGTGTGACCCACATACCTTAGAATGCGCTTCTTGCAAAGCTTGCAGTGCTTCATCTTCCCCTAAGCATCGCAAGAGTACTCCCTCGAATGATCTTCTGTATAGGGTATCTTTGTAGTAAAGGAAGCGAGGTGCACGACGACGGATTTCAGTTCTTCTCTACGGATTTTCTAGAAGTATCCCATAGCACAAGTAGTCGATAATAGGTTGTCTCCATTCTTCTTTCTCGACTTCAGAAACAGCAACAAGATGCTTGAGTTCATTTTCTTCACCTTCAGCCTCATTTGGCAGCGACACTACCCATTTTTGGTAGACAGTAACTTGCGCTTGATCAGGCAGGGTTAAAGATGATGCTAGGGCAGCTAAAGCATCCGCCTTCTTATTTTGTTTCCTTGGCACATGCTGAATAGTCACATCACCGAGCCACCCCATTAACTTTTTAGCGTAATCATGATATGGGCGTAGTTCAGGCTTCTTGACCTCGTAACTACCTAAAAGCTGATTGACCACTAACTGAGAGTCACCAAAGACTTGCAATTGCAACCGCTTCATTTCGACAACCATTTCAAGCCCAAGTATTAGTGCTTGATACTCAGCAACGTTGTTAGAGTAGAGTTGCGTCAGCGTAAAAGAGTAGGGCAGAACTTCGCCTTGAGAAGTGACAAATACTACACCAGCACCAGCTCCTCCCCGATGTGCAGCACCGTCAAAGTACATCTTCCATGGAGGCTGAACTTCAATGACCATGGAGTCCTCATCAGGTAATTCGTCAGTTAGCTCCCAATCATCAGGTATAGGGTGATCTGCCAAGAAGTCCGCTAACGCTTGTCCTTTTATAGCCTTTTGTGGGATGTACACGATTTCAAATTGTTAAAACTGGACGTACCACCTTGTTAGTCGATCACTAAGGATAGGTTTTGACATCACAAACTTGATGGGAATCACTCTAGAAACCAAACGAACGACATGAGCTTGAAAGTAGTGCTTCAACTTTTGGATTGAGAAGACTAGCGCCAAACATAACTTTTCAATTGGCGAATAATTCAGCTCATTTGGTGTCATCATCCTGCTCAAGTAGTAAAGGGAGTTTTCTTTCCCTTCACTATTTTCTTGGGCTAATAGCGCTCCAACAGACCTTTCTTGTGCTGAAATGTATAATATCAGCGGCTTTCCAAGTATAGGGGCTGCCAAAACCGGAGGCTTCATCAAGTAGGATTTAATGCTCTCAAAGGCATTGCTACATGCTTGGTCCCATTTGAAAGAGACACCTTTCTTCATAAGGCGACTGAATGGTTGGCACCTCCCAGCTAGGTTTGAGATGAATCTCCTAAGGTATGCTAGCTTTCCTTGCAGACTTTTCAATTCATGAATATTCCGAGGCTCGGGCATTTTCAAGATTGCATCTATTTTGGCTTGATCAATTTCAATCCCTCGATGTCGAACAATGAAACCAAGGAACTTCCCGGAAGTAACTCCAAAGGCGCATTTCAATGGATTCATCCTAAGCTGGTACCTCCGGAGCAACTCAAACACCATTCTCAAGTCTTTCAAGTGGTCGCCCTTCTCTTTTGATTTTACCACCAAGTCGTCAACATAGCATTCGACATTCTTGTGGAGAAGATCGTCAAAAATATTTTGCATAGCCCTTTGGTAAGTAGCACCAGCGTTCTTCAAGCAAAAAGGCATTACCTTGTAGCAATAAATACCCTTGGGGGTGCGGAACAAAGTAAGTTCTTCATCTTTTGGTGCCATGCGAATTTGGTTATAGCCCGACGAACCGTCCATGAAAGACATTGCCTCGTAACCAGTAGTAGCATCGATCATCAGCTCTGGAATAGGAAGCGGGAATTCATCTTTGGGACACGCAGTATTGAGATCCCTGAAGTCAACGCATACTCGAATCTGGCCATTCTCCTTCTTTACAAGGACAATACTTCATGTTGGGTATTTAACTTCCCGAATAAATCCGGCTTCAATGAGTATGTTAACTTCAGTTTCAATCAGGGGAACCAAGTCCGGCCTAAAGCGCCTTTGAGCTTGTTTAACAGGGTGAGCACCAATTTTGACTGCAAGGTGATGGACTGCTACTTTCGAGTCCAAGCCAGGCATCTCTTTGTAACTCCAAGCGAAGACATCCCTGAACTCCTTGAGTAACTCAATATAAGTGCTCTCTTCATCAGCTTCTAGTAAATCACTTAGGTAGGTGGGTCTTGGTTCCTCATCGGTGCCAATGTTAACTTCTTTTAAGGCATCAATCGTCATATTCACTCCTTCTTCAAGTTCGGGTGGAGCGTCTTTCTCATCTTCATCTTCTTGAGGGTCCCCATCGTTGAAGGATATGTGATAACATGGTGAAACATCCTCCAATTCTGCATTATCCTCCATTGAAGATGGAACACCATTCTCGCCTTGTACAGTAACATGATACGAAGAACCCACACTTTCTTCATCTTCGTCACGCTCCTTAGTGTAGACCACAGTATATGGCTTTACCTTCAGTATTTCTTTACATGAAACCACAAGTTTTGTTTGTTGCCTCATTCTAGAAGGAACCGAACTTTGGAAACCCCTAGAGATTTTCTGGGCGAGGCGGGTGTTCTTATGCTTTGAAAATTTCTCTGGAACTTGTTACCCTTCTTTAATGGACCCAATCTTTCAAACACGGAGGTCCTCACAGGTGATTTTCCAAGTCGATCAAAGACAGAAAGCTTGTTAAAAGCGGCAGATTTGTCTCCTACAGTGATATAATTGCTACTCGCCCTTCTTATGGAGATGCACACTGGTGACGGCTGATTGTATCCCAAACCTTCACGTGGTTGTCTCGTTGCAGCTTCTGATGGTAGCTTCCCTAACTTTGCCGGCTCATTAGGATTGTATCCCGCTTTTGCAAATAGCTTGTAAGCGTTAGGATCAAAACGTTCATCTGTTCGCTTTGTAGGGAGTGCCACATTCTACAAATGATTTTAGGCTACAATCCCTACAAGCGGTTTCGAGGACAACTTTACTGCTTCAATTCGTTTTACCGGAGAAGTTAACTCCTTTAGCGTCTTGGTTTGGGGATTAGATGATTCACCTCCATCTTTCTTCCTTTTAGGGACATATTGGAGCGCAAGACTTACTTTCTTGCCATAAGATGCAATACCCCCTCTATAAGATTTATTCGCGTTGGGTTGTACCTCCTCGGTACCATTTTTGACTCTACCAGTAGTCACTTCGGCTCTTTTAGTTGTGGGCTCGTCATTCTTGCTTTTCATGCCATCATCAACTTTTATCTCCTTCACAATGCGGTTCTTCAAGTAGAACTTTGCATCGGCGAAGTGTGACTCTGCTTCGGTGAATGGCTCATCATCAGAAACTATCTTGTTCTCGACTTCACCCTTGTAATACTTCAAACATTGATGGTAGGTAGATGGAACCACTTTGTTCTCATGTATCCAAGGCCTTCCAAGCAAGACGTTGTATGAAGTCCTTGCATTGATCACATGTAGCCATGCACTTGATTTCATATCTTCAATGGTGATTTCCAGCCTAATCGCGCCTATGGCTCTTTGCCCCCCTTGGTTGAATCCTTGGATCATTACACGACTTTCTGAGAGTTCGTTCATGGGAATACCAAGTTCTTTCACAGTGCGAATTGGCAAAATATTCATTGAGGATCCTCCATCAACCAAAATTCGATTTACCCTTTCATCATGCATATAGCCAACCAGATACAATAGGCGGTTATGTAGAGTGTCACCTAGCAAAAGATCGTCATTTGTGAAGGTAACTTGTTCCTCACAAGCATTAACTTCTTGAGGAGTGGACTCGGTGAGCTTTTCCGAAAATGGTGCCAATGGTAGGTCATCACTCTTTTCTTCTCCTTTGTCAGCATTGCAACAAGAGGCCTTAACACGATCACGGTAAATCTTCGTGCGGAACCAAGATGGCAAGAAATCCTCCAAAGTCACTGTATGTCGTGGCTTTTGAGGGTGGTGCATCTCCACTTTTGCTTTCTTCAAACGCCTAACTGGATTCTTTTTCATTGGTCTTTTTACCATCATCTTCCTTGTTGGTTGTTCTACTGATTCTTTTCATGGGCTCCTTTTGTGGCGCCTACGACGAGTCACCAACGTCCAACCTTCATCATCATCAGGTTGATCGTCTTCAACTTTGTTGTTCTCCAGTAATTCTTCATTTTGGATTCCTTTTAAACTGCATAACTCATCTAGATTGAATAAGCCAAAGGTGATAGAGACTTGGTTCGCGCTTGCTTTCTCGAGCCAAGTCCATGACTTTATCCTTGAAGACAAAGCACTTCTTCAGAGGGTGGCTCACAAGTCGATGGTATTTGCAGTAATTTGGGTCATTTGTTTTCCCAGCTTCATTTGGCCACTTCATCTCTGGAAGCTCAATGAGATTTAACTCAAAGAGTTCTTCAAAGATAGCTGGCACATCGGAATCTAGAAATGGGTACTCTTTCTCTTGCATTTCTTTTAGAGTCAACTTTTCACTTGGCTTATCGTGAAAAAAAGTGGATTTCATACTCTGCTTCTTGCTCACCTTCGTCGTGAACTTCATAGGTGACGTGTTGACATTCATAGCTTCTTTGCTTTCAGACTTGGGTACGAACTTGCCCCACTTCCTGACTTTTTGCTTGTCATTCCCTTTGCGAGGTTCATAGATGGGCAACCTTTCATTTCCAGCGGAGGCCATGCTCAATTCCATGTCATGGGCACGAGTTGCAAGTTCTTCAAATGTGCCAGTCTTGATACCTTGCAAGATGTAGTACAATTCCCAATGCATGCCTTGGATGCACATCTCTATGCCTGAAGCTTCACTAAGCATATCTTTGCAGTTGAGGCTTGAATTCCTCCACCGATTGATAAGGTCGATAACTGGTTCCCCCTTTAGTTGACGAGTATTTGTAAGTTCTATCATACTCACAGTACGTCTCGTACTATAAAAGGGATTGAGGAACTCTTGCTCTAGTTGATCCCAGCTATCGACAGATCCAGCCTCGTGGTCTATGTACCAATCAAAAGCATTTCCTTTTAGCGAGCGGACAAACTGCTTGATGAGGTAATCTCCGTAAGTCCCAGCATTGTTGCACGTCTCCACGAAGTGCGCAACATGTTGCTTTGGGTTACCTTTACCATCAGGCATCTTCAACATATCGACCCTTGCAGTGTACGACTTTGCATATGTAAGGGAGGATTTGGCAGCAACTTCATATTTGTTCTTAATGGTTCCTTCAATTGATCGATTGGAATCATCCCTTCAGATGAGACAGGGATAGCCTTAGTGGATGCTGCTTGTCTTGGGGAAGAGTCACTCTCTAGAACCTCTGGGAGCTTGCCGGGTGCATGGGTGGATTCTTCTTCCATCAAGATTCCCACCCTGTCTGTTAGCTTGTCAATTCTAGCCTCTTGATTTTGCATGCATTTGGTCAAGCCAGCGATTGCTTCCGTCAACTTTGCCAACTGCTCCTCCATAGATGAAGTGTTTGTCACCATGGCTTGCATGATTGTCGTGGACGACAGAGAGTAGCATGGATTTTCACACAGATTGATCCTTGATTGGCTCACGCTATGTGGTGTAAGTGGGGAGGATCCATCACTTGAAGCATCATCATCTTCCTTCACAGCAGAGTGCTTGGATCTGGAGAGGTCAAGTAGAGCAAGAGTTTTCTTGATCTTTTCAGCAACATCGCTTCCTCCTTCAGATGCGTTTGTGGAAGATCTTGCTCCTCTTGAAGATGTAGACCCGAAAACAGGGGTTGATGCGGACGACACTTGGGGTGCTTGTTATCCTAGAGAGCTTGCTTTGCTCCTCGTAACTAGTCCGAAGCTTCCAAAGGTAACATCGAGGATGCTTTCCACATCAGCATAGAACCTAGAGTTAGCAGCCTTGGCGGAAGTTGAACCGGAGTTGATTTTCTTTGAAGCCATTTCAATGTTCTTGGACTTTAGTGATTGAAAAGTTGAGATGAGAGGTAGAGATTGTCCCACTGGGCGTGCCAGAATTTGTAGACAATAAATTGCGTTAAGAAAATAAAATCAAGACCAAAGAATATCGCAACAGTCGTAGTATTTTATTTCAAATATTTGAGTGTTACAATCTCTATGAATCCTCTGATTCTACTTTTCCAGTATAAATTCAAGGGCCTTTGAGCTTGATCTTGAATTTGAATTTGATTTATCCGTCGCGAATACTTTGATTATTGCCACGAATTTTATCACGAACAAGTAGCCTTGGTCTTGAACGCCTTGTATTTGATTTGACTTCGTTCTTGATCTTGAATACTTGAATCGTTCTTCATTCTTGAGCTTGAATACTTGATTTGTTCTTCGTTCTTGAACTTGAACTTGATTTCTTGAACTTGAACTTGATTGTTTGAAGCTTGAAACTTGTGGAGGAATTTGCAGTGTTTGATCCACGAGCTCTTTCTTGCTTCTTGTTATAACTTCTGGTCTCTTTTTTGAGTTATGAAAACCCCTATTTATAGTTGTGGGAGGGAAGAGTTATGATAAGAACAAACTCTTTTCGACCAATCAAATTGAAGTGTGACATGGCCGCATTTGATTGGCCAGAACATGTCACTTGCACACGTGGCGCGATTTAATTGGCCTTTCAGTGTGACTGGGCATGCCTTGCCATTTTGACACGTGGCATGGTCCTATTGGCTCTTCCGCTTGACTTGGAGCGCCACATCATTTGACACGTGGCACTGGGCATCTAGGAAGATGACATTTTGGGCCTAATGAAGTGGGCTCATCACTTTAGCCCAATGGATTAATACTTATTTATTTAATCCATATATGTTGGACTTATACAATTAATTCAATTATAATAGCCCAATAAATTTACTTGAACTAATATATCTTGAATTTAAAATATAGTCCAAAATATTTTATGGATTTAATTCCAATAAATTTTATATGCCTACAAAAATATTCCAACTTGTTTAAAATTCAAAAATCTGAAGCATAATTGTTTCACACTATTTCAACTAAATTTCCAACTTGGTTTTGATAGCAACAAATCTTTCCAAAATCCAGAGTCCAGACACTATACCAAATAGGTCGTGGCTTGGGAAGTCATTGAAACCAAGAATTTTGGTTTATTGTATATTAAAAAGAACAGAGGAAAGAGCCTAGCATATACTACATAGTGTTGGGTTTTTTAAGCTTAGTGTAGCTTAAAAGTGGGTGAATGAGAAATGGAGAGAAAATTAAATATTTGAGTTTCATTTGAGAGTCCTTCCTTGACAATGGGACATTGTCCCATATTGGAAGAGGAAAAGGGTTTTGATGGGTATATATACAATTGCTTTTCTTATAACTCTTAAAGAGTTAAGAAGAAGCCAAGTCGTCGTCGCTCCCTCGGCTTCGGCTTCGGATTTGGTCAATTGATTTATTAATTTTTTGGACCAAATTTATTTGTTAATAGTAAATATTAACGTAATGTTATCCATGTTTGTAACCGAAAATTAATAATCCAAATTTTCCGTTTCATTGACTCTGCCCGTCCGTTTTTTGTAACGGAAAACGTTTCCTCTGCCCGTTTAATTTGCATCAATGGCCATTTACGTTATGACCGTTTTATGTATCTGACCTCTGAAGAGTTACAACTTTTTATTTGAACTCAACAGGTTGGGGCTATAAATTGCAGTCCATTCTCTCAAATTTTTCATACGAATTTTTGACTTCTTCTCCTTTCTTCTGCATTGTTTTAACTACTAAGAAAGCAACAGTAAGTGTGATTTACTACTGATCTTTGTGTTCGCTGAAACACTGGAGTTTGAAGTACCGCTACACCAGTGTGTAAGTCGTTCTATCCTGGGAGGAAATAATCCACAATCTTGGGTAATAGGAGGGGATTAAAATTCCTTAAGAAATACTGTGAATTCAGTGGGCTCGGATTAAATTTTATTTGTGTTTTCATTTCTATTTATACGTTATTTTATATTCTCCAAATTTATTTTTACAAATACAGGATACTAACAAGCTTAAAGAATTTAAAATTATTTTCTGTATTTGTGATATATTCACTGTTTCTGGAGAGTAAATCCTTTGTGGTTTTCTACTCCATTGGAGATTAAAATCTACGTGATTTTAGCGTTTGTTTGTGTCATTCTTTCATAGAAATGACGAATGACAATGGGAACCAGACTGTTCTCTCTGGTGACTGCCAATGCATCGACAAGCCGAACAATACCGGCACTGGCACGGCAGAAAAACCCGGAAAATTTTCCGGGATTGATTTCAAGCGGTGGCAGCAGAAGATGTTCTTCTACTTGACGACTTTAAGTCTACAGAAGTTCATTAAGGAAGATGCTCCTGTTTTGCCCGATGAAACTCCAGAGAATGAACGCTTTCTCGTGATTGAGGCGTGGAAGCATTCTGATTTTCTGTGTAAGAATTACATTCTTAGCGGACTAGAGGACGATCTCTATAACGTCTACAGTAATGTGGAGACGTCAAACGAACTGCGGATTGCGTTTGAAAGGAAATACAAAACTGAAGATGCCGGGTTGAATAAATTTGTTGCCGCTAAACTTTTTGACTACAAAATGGTAGATAGCAAGTATGTTATTACCCAAGTCCAATGTCTGGCTGAAGTGAGACCGACATACATCGTTAAGAAAGTGCGGCTCTAACCACATCACGAACCGCTGAATCGGATCCTCCATCTTAGATACAATAGTGGGAGCATACCTAGCAAACGAATCAAACTGAAGACTGTAATCCCGAACACTCATGTTACCCCGCTGAAGGGTCAAGAACCTATCAACTCTGGCCCGCCTAAGCTCTGGTGGCAGATAATGATGAAGAAAAGCTTCTGTAAACTCCTGCCATACTGCTGGAGGGGCATCCTCACCTCTGAACAACTCCCAAGACTCGTACCAATTAACTGCAACATCATGAAGCCTATAGGAAGCTAGCTCAACTGACTCAGTCGTAGTGGCCTTTATTACCCTCAAAGTCCTCTGCATTCTATCGATAAATACCTGAGGGTCTTCGTTTGGATCTGCCCCATTGAATACCAGAGGGTCCAAATTAATGAAATCACGAACGCTTGCACTGACGGACCTATCTCCATGACCAATACCTACTTCCTAACGCCGAGCCTGTGCTGCTACTAATCGAGTTAATAGCTGAATAACATCTCTCATCTCCTGACCCGATGTATCTAGCTGAGGGGCTGAACGTACAGGGGTGGGCGCTGGAGCTGGTGCCCCGAAGCTCTTCTGGAGAGGGCGAAGTATGTAAAGTCTGATATGGAATCTCACTATGAGACTCTCCCCGAGCCCTGGTAACTCGTGGCACTCGACTAATAGTCTCACCAGCCACGGGCTTTCCCTTCTGGGCAGCTGTAGTCTTCGGAGGAATCACTGAAAACATAACATATTGTTAGGAACATGAATTCTTATATCGCACGATCTAAGATAAAAAGAGATGATAACATCCTATATGTCCTGTAGACTCCTGTCTATAAGTGTGGTGCACAACAAATCCATAAACAAGACTCTACTAGACACGGTCTGTAGACAACCCTAGGGCAGAACTGCTCTGATACCACTTTTGTCACGAACCAAACCGATGGGCCGCGACGGGTACACGAATCTTACATGTCGAACATCTTTAAGCATGCGTTTAAGATATAAACATGGATAACATACGTGAGGGAAATCTATCCAAAAGGCATATATACATACACATGCGGAATACAGTGGGCGAGATGGCAAGGTTGCTATAGACAACTATATACCCAAAACTGAAAGCCGAAAAGGCCACACACTATCCAACTATACATAACTGTCTACAAACCTCTAATAGAAAATACATCTATACAAGGACGGGACTAGGCCACGTCATGCCCATATATGTATACAAGCATATCGTACCAAAATCAAAAGCAGCTATAGATCAAGTTGAGCACGCCAACTCTCGCTGATCAAGGATCCTAAGCAGGGGGACCGTCAGCTTGCCTACCTGCACATGCGAGCATAAAATGCAGGCCCCGGGAAATAGGGCGTCAGTACGAATAATGTACTGAGTATGTAAGGCATGAAAATCAGTACATAAAAGACATAGATGAAACATGGAATAAGAAATTCCGCATGTAAGTCTAAATAACTTTGTAAATCCTGAAACAGTTATAACATCATGCACGTGCGTGTAAATGTCGTGTCATGCAAAGGTATAGGTGTACATAACATATCAAGCCTCTGAGGGCATCCCATCATATCATCTCGGCCACTGTGGGCAAAATCATCAACATATACCAACTGATCATGTGGTGGTGCGTATATAACGCCTTAACCTTTTCCCATATCTCATATACATATATATACATATAAATACGCGTATAGAACGCCATCTGGTCATGGGTCAATGTACATGTATAAATGAATGAAATGTATGAAAATATGTTAATAATCTCAATATTCCTTTCGGATAAACTTTATCAATTGCGTAATATTCTGAGACTCATGGACAGAAGATATAATAATATGTCACACGGGTAATCAAGAACATAGAGACCCCTAGTATTTCTATGAATAGAGTTATTTATGAAAGTTGTGCGGTTGCTCATTTCTTTTTGTATCATTTGGGTCATGCCAAAAAAAAAAGAAGGAATAACCTTAAAATACCTGGAGTAAGGAAAAATTCGTATGATATTCTTGAGACAAAATCTACACGGGCAAGGAGCGATCAGTTGGTCTTGCACATATTGTAGTTTCCGTGGTTCTTAATCAATTAGAGTATGAAGCAAGGTCCAAATTCCAGCAATATAAGCAACGGCAACTTGAGCATTCATCTTTATTAGATATATAAGTCTTCATTCCTTGTTTTGCCTTTTTGTATATAATCTTTGCCCAGAAATGAATTGGATATCGTTTGAAAATAAATAGAGATGACTAGGATAATGTCACTTCTTTACGTGTAATTGCCTTAGAATTGTTGTCCAAGTGCCCACTAAATAGTTTGTCTAAGGCAAGAGTCATTTAAGTGTTACTCTTATTTGCTGCCACGTTAGGGGGAATTTTCCCAATCTACAATTATCCACAAATCCTTACTTACATGGTTAATATCTTATTAAATCAATAATTAACTAATTACCCACATAATTAAGAGTTGTCTCAAATTACTTAAAATACTACTTATTTTTAAAACACCTTATACATCATACTATCATGGTCATATGGTACCTTGTATGGTACTAGTCCATAAATACTGGGTATTATTGCACGGACCGTATTTTATCCCAAATCGACAACCTTCAACGAAACTCATTTTCTTTAATTCGTGTACCCTTTATCCTTCATGGCACTTACTTATCTCTTGTTATAAAAAGCATAAATACGTTAACCTCAAGATAATCTCATCCTGAGTCTACGTTGATTAACTGAAGACGAAACTTTAACGTACGAAAACGCGAGATGTAACATATAAGCCTCCATGAAAATTACAAAGAATCATCGAAAATATCCAGAGAAAGATTCGTCAAAGAAATATTAAAGTATATCACTGTTACAAAGAAGGCAACGAAGTAGCTGATGCTCTTGCCAAGTATGCCACAACTATTCCAGATCAAAAGATTTTCTTCCAGGAAAATGACTTACCAGGAGAGGTAGAGGTCCCTTGAGGATGAACAAACTTATACTTCCCAACTTCAGGAGAAGGACCGAAAAGCATTCGACTTGGTTTTTTGAACCACCATGAGCTGAACTACATAGTATCGAAAATAGGGGTGGCAAAATGGTTCAAAGAAAACAGTTAACCACCCATATTATTTACTAAAAAATGGGTTGAATAATGAACTTTCTAAAAACGGGTCAAATATGGATAAGAACCATATTATCCATTTAGAAAATGGATAACCAATGAGTAACCAATGGATAACCAATGGGTCTAACTTTTACATTTATAAAGCCTCAAACTGGTGGTTCCTCAAGTTAGAGAGACTAAGAATTCTCCCAAAGGTGATCATATACAAGAAGTCATGGATAATATGGGTAACCCATATTATCCGCCGGTTAACCCATTTTTTATCCGTATTAAATATGGGTCGGATCGGATAATTGATCCGTTTTTTCATTACCCGTTTTCAACCAGAACCATATCCGACCCGACCCGCCCGTTTGCCGCTCCTAATCGGAAAGGAGGAACATTGTTCTCTGAGTCTCTTTTATAGTATGTTCCTGAGTTCCTAAGTTTAAAGGTCAATGACCATTAGGTATAATAGGAGGTGTTTAACATTCCTAGTTTTTTTGTTAAGGAGGTCATGCTATGCTCGCTCATTTCTCCCCTATTTTTCCCTTGTATTTTTTGTTGGAGGTACGGTTTATGTTTCCCTCAATATACTCCTTTCTTTCTTCAATAATATACAAGGCAGGGGTCCATGCCAAACCCCCCATTGCCATGGAAGGTGAAAGCTTATTGGATGGATGGATTAAAATAATAAAAAAAACTTTATTGAGCCACTATTGGGAACCTTCTAATAGTGGTACTAGGTTTATAATTTTGCATATATAGGTAAAATTTCCTCTCCTTTTTTAAAAAAAAAAGAAAAATATATAGTAAAGGAAATCTTACCTCCTATAGCAAAGGTATACACCGTATTTATTATAAACCAAAATTATTTTGAAATATTATTTTCTATAGCTACCTTTTATATTTTATAGCAAAATAGGTATTTATGGTATATACTACCATTGAGGCGTGAAATACGCTATTTATGTTTTTCCTCTCACTTTCTCTCATTTAACACACGATTTTCTCTCGGAATTTTTCTTCTTTCTCTCTCTCTCCGAGCAAAATACCCGCTTCTAATCATGAATTCTCTAGCCGAATCCTCTAGGGTTACTGCAATTGAAAATACTTCTAAATTGTTGGGAGAAAGAGGGAAAAGACGGATTTTTTCTTCAAAATCAGATTCCTCTATAGCAAGAAGGGGCTCATCGCTCTGAGGCTAGGGCCACTGTGCGGGGAGCAAAAACTATATCGGAATAATTCAAATAGAGCATGGGTACTATAACATGAACGACGGATACTACAATATTTTCTACGCCGGAGAAGATTTGAGGGCCGGAATTTTTGTTCGTCTCCATTTTTAGTTTTAATACAATGTATACGGTATTTTGCTTGGCCGAAAAATGCCATCTGCGACGACTTTCTTTTCTTCTTTGCTATTTTATTCACATACAATCATATCTGTACATATTCACTCAAACACATTGTATATTTGTATAAATACATTATTTTTTTGCCTTTATTTATTTATTTCAAAGGCTGTATTATTTAATACAGCTGAATACACCTGTATTCATGCATACTGTATGATAAAAACATTAAAATACACTGAATACAAACATTGAAAGAGAACAGAATGTAAATAGTAAATATATTTAATTTTAAAATATAGTGAAATACAGTAAAATACACTTAATACAAATAGAAATACAGTGAATACCACCAATGAAATACACTGAATACAACAGTAATAACATGTACTTGGAATAACTAAAATACTGTTAATACAAATACATTTGAATACATTGAATACAAAATAGTGAATACAGTAAATACAAACATTGAATCTAATGAATGCAACAGTAAAAAATAAATATTGAAACACACTAGATACAACAGTTATATACAACTGAAAAATCATTCTAATTAATTGAGTTGATAACGGGGGGTGTTAGAATTGATTTTGTTGAGTTATATTAGGAGTGTATCACGCTAATTGATCCTATTTCTGTTATTTGACAGCTGGACAGACCTATTTTAAGGTGATTGTCGTTACTGTATTCATGAATACATGGCGTGAATACATGTGAATACTCGTACAACTGTAACCCCCTGCTTTTAGGCGACTTTTGCTACTGTATTCATGAATACGGTAGTGCAAATACAACAAATACACTAACGTAACAACTGAATAGTATCTATAGGAAGTAATCATGTATATGGTAGCTATAGAAAGTCAATAGTCACTAAACAATAGTGGTTTCTGAAAAATTCCTCTTACCATGGACAATCTCTTTATAAAAACTATTCTCATAAATATTGCAAAGATAGCAACTTTTATTATAGATATAGTATTATCGGCAATTGCTTAAATGCCAAATTGATTTTGGGCCTGTTAAATTGCTTCTTCATGGCTCTAACAGCCCAGGCATTTATAAACCAAACTGAAAGCATTAGTGTTTTAAACTACCAGCTATCATCAGGAATTAATTTGCTGTGCATGAAACATGGAACTAAGCCTCATGTACGGGCCAGATTCTAAATATTTTACTAAGCTATGAGTTAACACAAACGATGATAGAAAATATGGTTATATTAGAGTTATTACCCTATGGAAGCATCAAACTTATTTGACATGTTGAAATGCATACTATTAATTGTTCCTTAGGCCTATTAATCCTGAAGTTAACATGGATACAAATATGTACTAGCCTCAGAATCAGTTGCGAATTCCACGCTGTTTTTCACAGTTTAGCAATTACTCCCACGTGAGATGAAATCTAAACAAACATCATAATTAACCTACGCTAGAGCTAAATATTACTGAATAAATACACACTAGTATAACAGTCCAATTATTACAATTGTCAAAAGTCCAGGTCGTCTATGTTTCAAATGCTACTACTACATAATCTATTGTGTAAGTTAATGTATATACAAGTACGCTAAACATGAAACTGATATGGGTAATTTGTCATTTATTCAATAACTCGAATACACTTGCAGATTTAATCCTTCATACGTCATTGAGGTTGAAGAATACCTGGAATTGAAGTAAAACAAAGGTGAGGATCAACTCGAACAAAAGCAGAACAACAGATGCAATTCAGCAGTGAATCAGCAGCTTGTGATCTATTGTGAGCCCCAGAAATAATATCAAACAGCCCAGGAAGGATTTTTAATGCAAACAGTCCCAGTAAACCAACCCAAACAGCTTGAATGAACCCAAACAAAATTGAAATTAAACCCAGAAACAAACTCTGGAACTTCAGCAGCCAAACACAAGGAATTTCAAGTCGTTTTCATCTTTAATCTAAGCTAGAAACTTGAATGCAGGAGCTGAAACTCGAAATTGATCTAAGAGACTTCAATAGAATGGTTTTTTTTTTGGGGGGGGGGGGGGGGTTGTTGCCTGGAGTTGCAGAAACTTTCAGTCTTTTTTATGCCTTTTTCTCCCTCTCAAAATCTGCCTTCAACTCTAACATTGCCTTTATAGGCAAGTTACTAGGACTGCTTCAACTTTTAATTTTACTCTTTAATCCTTTTCTGACTTTTGTTTTTAGCTAGTTAGTCCTTAAAATTTCTGACTTATTGCCCAAGTTAACATCCCTAAGTTGTAAAATATGCACTAAGGTCCCATTCTAGAAGGGTCTAAACTGTTCTAGTGTGATCTACAGCATTCCTGTCCTACTCTAATTACCCAAATACCCTTGAACCTCCTGAAATTACTAAATTAACTAACTCTAATCAACTATATCCGATCACCTATACTAACTTAAACTAACTAAGACTAATTAATTGAAATTGAACCGTGATTTTAATGAACCATTATCTAACAAGTAATTCATATCAACAAACAATCATGTATCAAAGGCAGACGTACACAATATGCATCAATAGAATCGAAATTACTGCTAAGGAGACTAGTCAGAAAATAAAACCAAACTAAACTATTCAATAAAGTAAAAATTAAGGAACTAACCATTGAATTAAACCAACAATATCATAACCAAAATCAAGACAAAACTAAAAATCAAAAATTATGCGGCCTAAGTCAACTTAAATCAAAAACAAAATTAAACTAGAAATTAGAGGCTATGAGAGCAGAATTAATCAAACAAGAAAAAATCAATCAAGAGGAAGAAACTCACTGATTTTGGTCTTCAAACTTAATCTATTGAATTCTAATTAATGTTATAAGTTCATTTTGTCAAAAACAAACGTATAACATTAACTACAATTCCAGAATTATTGGAACTCCAGACAGGTGAAAAACTCGAAAACCCTAGATGTGAAATTGAAGACGGCCTGGTGAACTTTGAAAGAAAATAACCACGGATTTGTGAAGGGGAGGACGAGGAGACTGTATGGTGAAGATTTGGAGTCATTTGGATGAACTTGTATTTCGGAGACCCGATTTTCAAACACATATTCGAAGCTTGTGGGTTTGATTCGAGGGAATATAGTCGTGGATTAGTGATGAGGGAGAGGAGAGGGAGCTGTGGTGTTATTTTGGCCGGGTTTGGAATAAGTAGTGATTTGACCGGAATTTTCGAATTAATATTCGAGAAGATGGGTTGTGATTCGAGGGGGATGGTTATGGGGGTTGGAAAGAGGAGGGGAAGATGAGTTTGTGGTGAAATTTTGGGGCCATTTGGAGCTTCGCCGCCACCGGCGACGATTTCCTGCCAGTGGCAGACGGCCGAGGGACGGTGGTAGACGGTGGGTGACGGTGGGCGGTGGTGGTGTTACAGGGTTAGGATTTGAGAGACGGTGAGGGTAGGGGGGTTTTGAGGGGGGGGTATCGTTTGGACATTTAAATATTAAATGATGTGGGCTTCAGGACCGTCCTATCAAGAAACCTCGACGGTCCTGATTGAAACCCACAAAACGACGTCGTTTTGAATGTGGGGCAATTGGACCGGGCGGGGTTGTTTGGGGCTAGGTTGGAGCAGGGCGTTTTTTGTTTGGGCCTGGGTAATTTGGCCCAATTCTTGGCAGCCAAATCCCTTCTTTATTCAATTATTTGTTTTCTTGTATTTTATTCACTTGCTTTTGTATTTTATTTTTGTATTTTTGTATTTATTTATTTTTTCTGGTTTTATAAAATGCTAAAACAAAGACCTAATTAAACTATTTAACTCTTAAAATTATTTAAAACTCTATTTAAAGATAAACGCAACAATTAGCAATTAAAAGTGCAAAGAAACTATTTTTTTGCAATTTTCTTTAAATTTTGTTCTAAAACTAATTAATACCTAATTAATCCTAAAATTGTGAAATTAAATCCCTAAACGCAAATGCATACTTTTTTTTGTATTTTCATATGAATAAAAATGCAACCAATTAACACAAAGATTTAACAAAATTCACAAAAATTGTAAAATAATAAAGAAATCAATTATTTGAAACTTTTGGAATAATTTGCTTAGGATAAAAATCACGTGCTCACAGCTGCCCCTCTTTGCCCGGAAACACGAAGAGTTTTCCTGTAAAGACAAGTGAGCGAAAATGAGCGATTTTTGCCCGTTCGCATATTCCATGTGAAGCATTTTAAAAGAGTTGACCGCACCCTGCTTCTGAGGTTGCCTACATATCCTTGGCTAAAAAGGAATCAGGTCAGTGTAGTTCGGGAGTGTTTGGTAGCTGGGACTATGATTTCACTGCTGTTGCTGCTGCTACTGCTTGCTGACCTCCTTATTACACCAAAAGGAAAATCAAAGCTAAGCTAGTTATGCCTATCAACTATGAGTTACAAGATTCCTATCTATAATTCTCTTGAAACTTGATCTTGAGTCTTAGCTGATTTGTTGTGGACTTCGATCTGAATCTTGATGCTCGCAAGTTGTAGGTGTTTACTTCTTCACGCAGCATTGGGCCAAAACAGGATCAGCAGAACTTGTGGCTTCAATTATATTTTGAGCAATCCGCACCCTTGTTTGCTTCAACATTTGAATTCATTTCTTTTTGTTCTTTTCTTCTTTTCTTGATTTTGGATTGAGATTTACTCCATTGGTCATCTCACACCTTGTGTCTTGAGGTCGACCTGCTTAAGATACCAAAACAAACAAACGAACGAAATTTTCTGCCCCAGTTTTCACTACAAAAATTTCGTGAGTTAGTTGTGACACATATCTAAGCGATCAAATCAGGATTGTGTAGGGAGAGCCTCGGTTTTTCGCCGGGATTTGGAAAGAAAAAGCTCCTCGGTTTTTTGGCTGGGAGATCCTCGATTTTTGGCCGGGATTCGGAAAGAAAAAGCTCCGCGGTTTTTTGGCCGGGAGATCCTCGGTTTTTTGGCCGGGATTTGGAAAGAAAAAGCTCCACGGTTTTTTGGCCGGGAGATCCTCTATTTTTTGTCCGGGATTTGGAAAGAAAAAGCTCCGCGGTTTTTTGGCCGGGAGATCCTCGGTTTTTTGGTCGGGATTTGGAAAGAAAAAAGCTCCACGATTTTTTGGCCGGGAGATCCTCGGTTTTTTGGCCGGGATTTGGAAAGAAAAAGCTCCACGGTTTTTTGACCGGGAGATCCTCGGTTTTTTGGCCGGGATTTGGAAAGAAAAAGCTCCTCGGTTTTTTGGCCGGGAGATCCTCGGTTTTTTGGCCGGGATTTGGAAAGAAAAAGCTCCTCGGTTTTTTGGCCGGGAGATCCTCGGTTTTTTGGCCGGGATTTGGAAAGAAAAAGCTCCTCGGTTTTTTGGCCGGGAGATCCTCGGTTTTTTGGCCGGGATTTGGAAAGAAAAAGCTCCTCGGTTTTTGATAGGGAGATCCTCGGTTTTTTGGCCGGGATTTGGAAAGAAAAAGCTCCTCGGTTTTTTGGCCGGGAGATCCTCGGTTTTTTGGCCAGGATTTGGAAAGAAAAGGCTCCTCGGTTTTTTGGCCGGGAGATCCTCGGTTTTTGGCCGGGATATTTAAGGAATGGGATCCTATGCTACTATGATTTGTTTTCTTTTGGGATTTTCATTTTTATTTCCTTTCTTCTTCCTTTTTCTTTTGTTTTCCTCTTTATATGTTTTCCTTTTTATTTAGCGAAACACATGAAAGAATTTTGGGGGGAAATTTCCTTTTGGATTGCACCTGCTTCTTGCACAGTTGCTTTGAATTAGACCTGTTTTCAACAAAGAACAATTTGTTAGTTTGAAACGGTGGTTGGTTTTGTGGCCTTGATCATCTCAATTGCTTGATCCCGGCCCCATTTCCGTTGAGAACTTTGCTGCTCGTTTGCCTTGAGGGTGAATCTCTTTTCAAACCGACCGGGTCCAACTCTCAGGATTTCATTATGACTCGCCCGTGTGGGCTCTAGCCTTTTCACTTTATTCTGCCCTTGCCTTTGATTTTCTTTCTTTTCCAATGTCTTTGCTTCGAAAGCATCAACCACTATGGTCAGTCGGGATTGGCCTGACGCACTCGCTGACGCTGGGTATTTTCTTCGACTCTGACCAGGCGGAGCCCTGTGAAGGCGGTCCTGCCACCTTTTCTTTGTACCAGTTACGGAATCAGAGTTAAACAGAAAGGGATTCAAAGAAAAAGCATGCAAAAGGCAAGCATATGATTTTAAAGAGAAGCGTCCCTTTCGGGGGAAAAGGAGGACTTATCTGAGGTGCATGCTGACTTCAAATGAACATGACATGCTTCTTGGACTGGACGCCCGACCACACAAACTTTCCAGCTTCTTGTGAACTCATTGATCCGTATTTCAAAAACCAGGGAACTTTTCCATGACTCTTTTAGTGGTGAGATGTCTTCTTTTCGGCCGACAGCGCCCTTCGCGGGTTTTCGCTAATCGACCTCTCTTATTTCTCTTCTCACCGTCGCCCGATAGTGCTCTTTACGAGTTTTCACCCAACGGACTCTCTCATTTTCAATTTCTCTTCTCACCGTCGCCTTATGGTGCCCGAAGGTTTTCACCGATAAGACTCTCTCATTTTATTTCTCTCAATTTGGACTAAACCAGATTCCAACAATGTTGCTTTTCAATTCTCACGCCTTTGCCAATTAATCAGAAGGACTTGGACAAGGTTTTGGGTAAAAAGAATTCTGGACGGAAGTACAACTTTGGAACTATTTTGGTGGACTCATGGTCGAACCATTATATCATCTGCCCCAGTTTCAACTTTTGGGGGAATTGGGATTTTTGTTTTGGTGTGACTGAACCTCAGAGAGAGGCTGCCTACGTATCCTTTCGGAATCAAGTCAAACGTAGTTCAGGCAAATGATTTTGTTTTTGCTTTTGTTTTTGTTTTGTTTTTCTTTTCTTTTCTTTTCCTTTTTCTTTTTTCATCATATTTTCTTTCCTTTCTTTTTTCTTTTTTTTCCATCATATTTTCCTTTTCTGCTTCTTTTTTTTTCTTTCTTTTTTTTTCTTTTTTTTTCTCTTTTTTTTTTTGATAATACTTCCGGGTTCCAAAGAGGGTAGCCAAAGAAAGGTAAACGGCTCAAATGGGTTTACGAAGGGTTAATAGTGTTTGGATAGCGAGAAGAAAAGCCTTCGTCATCTCAATTACACAAAAACCAACACCGCAGAAAGCCTAGACATAGTACCTTTTACTGCATCTGCATTCACAGCTGTTTCGGGATCATTTCCTTTAATATCTTCCAAATACAATGCTCCTCTCGGCAATATTTTCCGGATGATGTATGGACCCTTCCAATTAGGAGCGAATTTTCCTTTTGCTTCCTGGTGATGAGGGAGAATGCGTCTTAACACGAGTTGTCCCACTTCAAAATTCCTGGGACGCACCTTCTTGTTGTAAGCGCGGGCCATTCTTTGTTGGTACAACTGCCCGAAGGTGCCCTGAGTACATCACACTCTTTTATTGTAATGTATGGACCTTTCCAATCCGTGAACCAATTTTCCTTCAATTGTTCCAATTCTTTGTTTTATTTCCTCAAGGTTACCTTCTTTGCATTCCGACTCTTGATTCATATTTCGAAGTCTGACAGCGTTTTGGGGTCTAGGCATGAAGTTCGCAAGCATGTCATGTTATTTAAAGCTGCATTATTAGAACTAAAGAGAAGAAAATGAAGGAGAAAAATAGCAAAATCAGAAAGAAAAATGAACGAAGAAGTTTTGATTTCATTTTTTAGAATTTTGAAGATAACAGGGTTCACATTCGGGAATTTAAAGACCAGAAAACTACAGGAAACATCCGAGTTACACCCTGGAATAACTCGGGATGCAGAAAAAGTAGCAGGACAGGTCTACCGGGACTCCCGCCTGATCGGGAATGGCGTAGCCTTCCAATTTTGGAGTTTAGCATCTGGTCCCATGTAGAGCACCTCAGCGGTGCTAGTCCCTTCTCCCGGCTGGACCATGTGGGCTTCGTAGAGCATTCTCCTCATTGCCCCACGTATTTCCTCACTTTCTTCAGCCGTGAACACCTCATCATCTTCCTTTTTACTGTACTTAGGCTTGACAAAAGTTTCGTACAAATGTACCATCTCATAATCGGCCATTTTCATTTTCTGAAAGAACACTTCGGCTTCCTCAGCATTCACAGGCTTCTTAAGCGGGAAACGCCTTCTGGCGGCATTGTTTACTTCCTCTTCGTTCGAATATTCCTCCACAGGGGGGTTTTCTAGCAGCTCTCCCAAGATCTCTTTAACCTTGTACGTAACCACCGTTTGATGATAATTCCATGGTACCGCAGCAGGGTTCGTCACAGGCTTCTGTGGTACGCGTCCAATAACCACTGGCTCATTCAGCCGAGGCGGTTTAATTGTCCCCCATACCACATAAGATCCTTTCGGTACATACATTTGTGTTCCTTTTTTCAAATCCGCTTTCTTTTCTGGTTCTGTCTTGGTGATTTTGCTCTTCTTTTCTCTTTTCTCTTGCTTCGGGGCCACCCTTGGCTTTCTTTCCGCATCAGCGATAGCAATTATAGCTTTTAACGCTGGATCAAATTCCCTTTCTTCACAAATCATCCCGATTACTGGCCCCTTGTTGTGAACGGGCAGCGGATTATTGTTCACATTTGGGACATCCTCATCCCTCAACACAATTTTCCCTTGCTCTATTAAGTTCTCCACCGCTTGTTTCAGAGTCCAACAATCATTTGTATGATGGCCCTCCGCCCCTGAATGGTATGCACACCTAACACCAGCTCTGTAGGCAGGCGATGCCGGGTTTTGTCTGTTCTGAGGAACCGGCTGCAGTAGACCCATTTGGACAAGTTTCAGGAATAGACTGGAGTAAGGTTCACCAATTAGGGTATAGTTTGGTCTCCTGGGTGGTTCCCGAGGACGGAAGTTATTCTGCGGAGGATGGGGGTTGTAGTGGTTTTGCTGAGGAGGCTGATTTCTTTGAAATGGAGCTTGGTTTCTATTGGCATGTGGCTGCGACCGAGCAAAGGGTTGAGCATTCATGACTGCATACGGTTGAGGAGCATAAGCCATGTCATGGTAAGGGTAGTAATGTTGAGGGGTTCTTTCAGAGAAGATGGGCCTAGGGGCTCGGTGTCTTCTTGCCCCTGATGCTGCCATAACCGTTTCTTCTTTCTGTTTACCCTTGGCCATTCCTCCAGACCCGCCTTGGATGGCTTGGGAGGTTGCTCTAATAGCCGATTGACTCAAAATCTTGCCAGTTTTCAAACCATTTTCTACCATTTCACCAATTTTAATCGCCTCTGCAAAAGGCTTACCCATGGACGACATCATGTTCTGGAAGTAGTCTGCTTCCTAGGCCTGAAGGAACACAGTGACCATCTCTACCTCATCTATTGGAGGCTTCACTCTTGATGCCTGTTCGCGCCACTTAATTGCATATTCTCGAAAACTCTCTGAGGGTTTCTTCTTTAGATTCGCCAAGGAGTTCCTGTCTGGCGCAATGTCTATGTTGTACTGAAATTGTCAAACAAAGTCTCTAGCAAGATCGTCCCAGATATGCCAACGTGAGATATCTTGATCCACATACCACTCTGAGGAAATGCCGATTAAGCTTTCTCAAAAATATGCCATCAACAATTCTTCTTTGCCACTGACCCCCCGTAGCTGATTACAATACTTCTTCAAGTGAGCAATAGGGTCGCCATGCCCGTCATACTTTTCAAATTTTGGTGTTTTGAACCCTGAGGGAAAATGTACATGCGGGAACATACACAGGTCCGTATAGGAGACACTCTTTTGCCCGCTCAAGCCTTGCATATTTTTTAAGCTCTGCTCGAGGCTTCTCATTCTCTTTGCCATCTCATCTTGCTCTGGGGCTTTGGGGGTTTTGTCTTGCCCCGGTGTAAGCTCGTACGGTGGTGGCTGAGAGTAAGTATATTGAGGATATTGAGGGGGGTCAGCCTGAAAGACGGGATTTTGGAATGTGAAGACCGAGGGGTCGAAAGCATGCTTGAGTAGTGATGGTTGTGTTGTTGCGGAGCNCCGTCGCCCGATAGTGCTCTTTGCGAGTTTTCACTAAGCGGACTCTCTCATTTTCGCTTTCTCTACTCACCATCGCCTTATGGTGCCCGAAGGTTTTCACCAATAAGACTCTCTCATTTTATTTCTCTCAATTTGAATTGCATCAGATTCCAAGAATGACGTTTTTCACTTCCCTGCCTTTGCCAATTGATCGGAAGGACTTGGACAAGGTCTTTGGGGTAAAAAGGATTTTGGGCGGAACTACAACTTTTGAACCATTTCGGCGGATTCATGGCCGAACCATTATATCATCTGCCCCAGTTTCAATTTTTGGGGAAATTGGGAGTTTTGTTTTGGTGTGACTGAACCTCAACGAGAGCTGCCTACGTATCCTTTCAGAATCAAGTCAAACGTAGTTCAGGCAATACATTTTTGTTTTTGTTTTTGTTTTGTTTTTCTTTTCTTTTCTTTTTCCTTTTCATTCATTATTTTCTTTTTACTTTTCTTTTTTTTTTAGTTTTTTTTTACTTTTTTTCATTCTATTATTTTCTTTTTCTTTTTCTTTTTCTTTTTTTTTCTTCTTCTTTTTTTCTTCTTCTTTTTTATTTTCTT
>NW_017672321.1:49455-73994 GCF_001879085.1 Nicotiana attenuata
GGAGATCCTCGGTTTTTGGCCGGGATTTGGGAAGAAAAAGCTCCTACGTAGTTTTTTGGCCGGGATTTGGAAAGAAAAAGCTCCACGGTTTTTTGGCCGGGAGATCCTCGGTTTTTTGGCCGGGATTTGGAAAGAAAAAGCTCCACGGTTTTTTGGCCGGGAGATCCTCGGTTTTTTGGCCGGGATTTGGAAAGAAAAAGCTCCTCGGTCTTTTGGCCGGGAGATCCTCGGTTTTTTGGCCGGGATTTGGAAAGAAAAAGTTCCACGGTTTTTTGGCCGGGAGATCCTCGGTTTTTTGGCCGGGATTTGGAAATAAAAAGTTTCACGGTTTTTTGGCCGGGAGATCCTCGGTTTTTTGGCCGGGATTTGGAAAGAAAAAGCTCCACGGTTTTTGGCCGGGAGATCCTCGGTTTTTTGGCCAGGAATTGGAAAGAAAAGTTCCTATGCTACCATGATTTGTTTTTCTTTTGGGGTTTTCATTTTCATTTCTTTTTTTCTTCTTCTTTTTCTTCTTCTTTTTATTTTCTTTTTTATTTAGCAAAACGCATGAAAGAATTTTGGGGAAACTTCCTTTTTGGTCGTTTTCCTGCTGCAAAGCTGTTTCAGCGCTTGCGCATTTCATTTCTTTTTGGGTTGCACCTGCTTCTTGCACGGTTGCTCTGAATAAGATCTGTTTTCAACAAAGAACAATTTATTAGTTTGAAACGGTGGTTGGTTTTGTGGCCTTGATCATCCCAATTGCTTGATCCCGGCCCCATTTCCGTTGTGAACTTTGCTGCCTGCTGGCTTTGAGGGTGAATCTCTTTTCAAACCGACAGGACTCGTCTTTTAGGATTTCATAATGACTCGCCCGTGTGGGCTCTGGCCTTTTCACTTTATTCTGCTCTTAGGACCTTTGCCCTTGACTTTCTTTCCTTTCCAATGTCTTTGCTTTGAAAGCATCAACCCCCATGGTCAGTTGGGATTAAACTGACGCACCCGCTGAGGCTGGGTACTTTCTTTGGCTCTTGCCAGGCGGAGCCCTATAGAACCGGTCCTGCCACCTTTTCTTTGCAGTAATTCCGGAATCAGAGTTAAACCGAAAGGGATTCAAGGAAGGAGTATACAAAAGGCAATCATATGAATTTAAAGAGAAGCGTCCCTTTCGGGGGGAGAGAAGGACTTATCTGGGGGTGCATGCTGGCTTCAAATGAACATGACATGCTTCTTGGACTGGACGCCCGACCCACACAAACTTTCCAGCTTCTCGTGAAACCATTGATCCGCATTTCAAAACCAGGGAACCTTGCCAGGACTCTTTTAGTGGTGAGATGTCTTCTTTTCGGCCGACAGCGCCCTTTGCGGGCTTTCGCCAATCGACCTCTCTCATTTCTCTTCTTACCGTCGCCCGATAGTGCTCTTTGCGAGTTTTCACTAGACGGACTCTCTCATTTTCGCTTTCTCTACTCACCATCGCCTTATGGTGCCCGAAGGTTTTCACCAGTAAGACTCTCTCATTCAGATTCCAACAATGACGTTTTTCACTTCCCTGCCTTTGCCAATTGATCGGAAGGACTTGGACAAGGTCTTTGGGGTAAAAAGGATTTTGGGCGGAACTACAACTTTGGAACCATTTCGGCGGATTCAATGGCCGAACTATTATATCATCTGCCCCAGTTTCAATTTTTGAGGAAATTGGGATTTTTGTTTTGGTGTGACTGAACCTCAACGAGAGGCTGTCTACGTATCCTTTCGGAATCAAGTCAAACGTAGTTCAGGCAATACATTTTTGTTTTTGTTTTTGTTTTTTTTTTCTTTTCTTTTCTTTTTTCCTTTCATCATATTTTCTTTTTCTTTTCTTTTTTTTGTTTTTTTTCTTTTTTCATCATATTTTCTTTTTCTTTTTCTTTTTTTCTCTTTTTTCTCTCTTTTTTTTTTCTTTTGAAAATACTTCCGGGTTCCAAAGAGGGTAGCCAAAGGAGAGTAACCGGCTCAAATGGGTTTACGAAGGGTTGATAGTGTTTGGATAGCGAGAAGAAAAGCCTTCTTCATCTCAATTGCACAAACACCAATACCATAGAGAGCCTAGACATAGTACCTTTTTACTGCATCCGCATTCACAGCTGTTTCGGGATCATTTCCTTCGATATCTCCCAAATACAATGCTCCTCTCGGCAATACTTTCCGGATGATGTATGAACCCTTCCAATTAGGAGCAAATTTTCCTTTTGCTTCCTGGTGGTGAGGGGGAATGCGTCTTAACACGAGTTGTCCCACTTCAAAATTCCTAGGACGCACCTTCTTGTGGTAAGCGCGGGCCATTCTTTGTTGGTACAACTACCCGGATGTGCCCTGAGTATAGCACACTCTTTTGTTGTAATGTATGGACCTTTCCAACCTGCGAACCAATTTTCCTTCAATTGTTCCAATTCTTTGTTTTATTTCCTCAAGGTTACCTTCTTTGCATTTCGACTCTTGATTCATTATTTCGAAAATTTGATAGCGTTTTGGGATCTAGGCATGAAGTTCGCAGGCATGTCATGTTATTTAAAGCTGCATTATTAAAACTGAAGAGAAGAAATGAAGGAGAGAACTAGCAAAATCAGAAAGAATAAAGGAAAAATGAACGATGAAATATTGATTTCATTTTCTTGGAATTTTGAAGATAACAGGGTTCACATTCGGGAAGACAAGAAACTGCAAGAAACATCCGAGTTACACCTTGGAATAACTCAGGATACAGAAAAAGTAGCAGGACGGGTCTAACGGGACTCCCGCCTGATCGGGAATGGCGTAGCCTTCCAGTTTTGAAGCTTGGCGCTTGGTCCCATGTATAACACCTCAGCGGTGCTAGTGCCCTCTCCCGGCTGGACCATGTTGGCTTCGTAGAGCATTCTGCTCATTGCCCCACATATTTCCTCCCTTTCTTCAGCCGTGAACACCTCATCATCTTCCTTTTTTACTGTACTTAGGCTTGACAAAAGTTTCATACAAATGTACCACCTCATAATCGATCATTTTCATTTTTTGAAAGAACACTTCGGCTTCCTCAGCATTCACAGGCTTCTTAAGCGGGAAACGTCTTCTGCTGGCATTGTTTACTTCCTCTATGTTTGAATATTCCTCCACAGGGGGTTTTCTAGCAGCTCTCCCAAGATCTCTTTAACCTTGTACTTAACCATCGTCTGATGATAATTCCATGGTACCGCAGCAGGGTTCGTCATAGGCTTCTGTGGTACGCGTCCAATAACCACTGGCTCACTCAGCCGAGGTGGTTTGATTGTCCCCGCACCACATAGGCTTGCTTGGGTACGTACATTTGTGTTTCGTTTTTCAAATCAACTTCCTTTTGATATTGCTCTTGGTGATATCCCAAGATCTCTTTAACCTTGTACGTATATTGGTTCTGTCTTGGTGATATTGCTCTTCTTTTCCCCTTTCTCTTGCTTCGGGGCCACCTCGGGCTTTCTTTCTGCATCGGTAATAGCAATTATAGCTTTTAAGGCTGGATCGAATTCTCTGTCCTCACAGATCATCCCGATTACTGGCCCGTTGTTGTGAGCGAGCAGCGGATTATTGGTCACATTTGGGACATCCTCATCCCTCAACACAATTTTCCCTTGCTCTATTAAGTTCTCCACCGCTTGTTTCAGAGTCCAACAGTCATTTGTATGATGGCCCTCTGCCCCTAAATGGTATGTATACCTGACACCAGCTCTGTAGGCAGGCGATGCCGGGTTTTGTCTGTTCTGAGGAACCGGCTGCAGTAGACCCATTTGGACAAGTTTCGGGAATAGACTGGAGTAAGATTCACCAATTGGGGTAAAGTTTGGTCTCCTGGGTGGTTCCCTAGGACGAAAGTTATTCTGCGGAGGATGGGGGTTATAGTAGTTTTGCTGAGGAGGCTGATTTCTTTGAAACGGAGCTTGGTTTCTATTGGCATGTGGCTGCGGCCGAGAAAAAGGTTGAGCATTCATGACCGCATACGGTTGAGGAGCATAAGCCATGTCATGATGAGGGTAGTAATGTTGAGGGGTTCTTTCGGAAAACACAGGTCTAGGAGCACGGTATCTTCTTGCCCCTGATGCTGCCATAACTGTTTCTTCTTTCTTATTACCTTTGGCCATTCCTCCAGACCCGCCTTGGATGGCTTGGGAGGTTGCCCTAATGGCTGACTGGCTCAAGATTCTGCCTGTCTTCAAACCATTTTCTACCATTTCCCCGATCTTAATCGCCTCTGCAAAAGGTTTGCCCATGGCCGACATCATGTTCTGGAAGTAATCTGCTTCCTGTGCTTGAAGGAAGACAGTGACCATTTCTACTTCTTCCATGGGAGGTTTCACCCTCGATGCCTGTTCGCGCCACTTAATAGCATATTCTCTGAAATTTTCCGAAGGCTTCCTCTTCAAATTGGCCAAGGAGTTCCTGTCTGGCGCGATGTCGATGTTGTATTGAAAACTGCCTTATAAAATCTCTGGCAAGATCGTCCCAAATGTGCCATCGTGAGATATCTTGGTCCATATACCATTCTGAGGCAATGCCTACTAAGCTTTCTCCGAAGTATACCATTCTTAGGTTGTCCTGACGGAGTATGAGGGTGGCTGATGGGTATATTGGAGGTACCCCTAGATCTAGGGAATAGTTCAGGAAATCCAGGGATGGCGCTTGGAGGCTCCCTTCCATTGGTCCAGGCATCCCACATCTCCATGAGTCGGAGACGTAATATCTGGTTCTTTTCAGCTGTGACAGACTCAGATGCCGGGATCCCCGAGATGGGGCTGTCCTCAGAGATGNACTAGTGCCTCGTGCCTCCCGACGTATGGTGTGTACCGACCGCCAGCTTGATCAATGGGGTTCCCGATAAAAAGTCGGGTAATGCGGCGGTACCAGGACGTATACATCTGAATAGTCTCCGCCTGGATCTGTGAAGGTGGGGGCGAAATCAGGTCCTCTCGCCCCTCCCAAGTACGGACCTGCGCCTCTAGCCATGCTACAAATGCGTCGTCCGCCCTCGAACCATCATCCCGCTGATAATGTAAAGCCTCCCATGTAGGCCCCCTCGGTATAGTCTGCGGACGGCCAAACTGGCAAAGTACCCGCTCTGTGGCATGATACTCCATAATATCGAGGCACATCAGCGGGACGGAAGTGCTCCAAATCAGTCGGCCGGCCGAGCAATAATCGGGCAGGCCAGCTATCAAGTCATCGCCGTATAGCGTCCAGATGAATTATCAAATAATAACATAAAAGTGAGTATGCACAACAGAAGTGAATTTATAACAAGTATAAGATTCACCAATTGGGGTAAAGTTTGGTCTCCTGGGTGGTTCCCTAGGACGAAAGTTATTCTGCGGAGGATGGGGGTTATAGTAGTTTTGCTGAGGAGGCTGATTTCTTTGAAACGGAGCTTGGTTTCTATTGGCATGTGGCTGCGGCCGAGAAAAAGGTTGAGCATTCATGACCGCATACGGTTGAGGAGCATAAGCCATGTCATGATGAGGGTAGTAATGTTGAGGGGTTCTTTCGGAAAACACAGGTCTAGGAGCACGGTATCTTCTTGCCCCTGATGCTGCCATAACTGTTTCTTCTTTCTTATTACCTTTGGCCATTCCTCCAGACCCGCCTTGGATGGCTTGGGAGGTTGCCCTAATGGCTGACTGGCTCAAGATTCTGCCTGTCTTCAAACCATTTTCTACCATTTCCCTGATCTTAATCGCCTCTGCAAAAGGTTTGCCCATGGCCGACATCATGTTCTGGAAGTAATCTGCTACCTACGCTTGAAGGAAGACAGTGACCATTTCTACTTCATCCATGGGAGGTTTCACCCTCGATGCCTGTTCGCGCCACTTAATAGCATATTCTCTGAAATTTTCCGAAGGCTTCTTCTTCAAATTGGCCAAGGAGTTCCTGTCTGGCGCGATGTCGATATTGTATTGAAACTGCCTTACAAAATCTCTGGCAAGATCGTCCCAAATGTGCCATCGTGAGACATCTTGGTCCATATACCATTCTGAGGCAATGCCTACTAAGCTTTCTCCGAAGTATACCATTCTTAGGTTGTCCTGACGGAGTATGAGGGTGGCTGATGGGTATATTGGAGGTACCCCTAGATCTAGGGAATAGTTCAGGAAATCCAGGGATGGCGCTTGGAGGCTCCCTTCCATTGGTCCAGGCATCCCACATCTCCATAAGTTGGAGACGTAATATCCGGTTCTCTTCAGCTGTGACAGACTCAGATGCGGGGATCCCCGAGATGGGGCTGTCCTCAGAGATGGGGACTGTGGGCAAAGTCATTTCTGTAGACATTTCCACACTTCCTTTCAATCTGGTAAAGTATTGATGCGCTGCCAGCTTACCACAACCAACCACCGTTTCTAAAAGCTAGGCTTGAATTGATAGCAACACACGGTTAGTTTGAGACAAGTAACATATAGGTAATCGCACATTAGGGTGTGATGCACCTATACAGTTAAACGGATGTCTACATGTTTGCACTGGTTGCATGCGTCATCCCGGCTTTTCTTTTTCTATTTTCTCTTCTCTTGATTTCTACTCTTTGTTTTTCTTGCTTTTCTTTCTCTTTCTATTTTTCTCTCAATTTTCTTTTCCCTCTGTTTTTCATTTTCTGCTTTTCCCTTTTCTTTTGCCATGGTTTCTCTCTCAATGCCTTATTTTCTTCTTTTGCGTTTCTTTTCCTCTCTTGTTTTTCTTTTATTTCTTTCCTTCGTACTCCTTTTTTTTCTTTTCTTTTTCTTAGGGTTACGGTCGAATCCTATGGAGATTGCCTACGTATCATGACCCCGCATGAATCAGACCAAGCGTAGTTCGTGCAGATAAGGTATATAAGCTAACTCTTTTTTTTTTGAAAGAAATGCTTTAGAAGGAAAACGGGAAATATTTTTGATTTTGATTTTTCTTTTTATTTTTTGAAAGAAAGACTTCTAAAAAAATTCTTTTCTTTTTATTGGAACTTTGGGAATTTTAGAAGTAGAAAGAAATATTTTTGTTTGAATTTTCATTTATTTTCTCAACAAGAAAGAAAAATATTTTTTCTTTTGGATTTTGAAAGTTGCCTCTTAATTTCGGCAAAGGGACTTTTACGAAAATGATTTGGATTTTTGAGCAAAAATATTTTCGGACTCAATTTTCGAAATTTGTATTTTTTTATGTTTTTTATGAAAGAATGACATCTAAGGAGTATTTTAATGATTTATTTTGACCTAAAGGAAAATTTTTTATTTAAGCAAACAAAGACTCGATTTTGAAGATACGGCCTTTCAGCACTTCTGGAAAGAAGATTTTAACATAAGGAAAGAACAGGAAGAATCAGAAGGATATTTGAAGAACCTTTTTCAGAAACCCTAAAATCGAAATTGAATAATTTTTAAAAAGAAAATTTGGGGAAAACCCTTAAAATGTCAAGTAAAGCCCGGATATATCACATATCTAAGAAATATAGGCAAGTACCAAACCTCAAACGGCTTAGAGTTGCAGAGAAAAATCTAGAAACGAGAAAGGTCTTGAGGAAGGCCAGATCCTGAGTCGAAAAGACTCATATTGCTTGAACATGCCAGAAAATGGCCGGAGAAGCCATGGATCTACAGATCTAGGAAGGTCTGAAGAGAATCGTTGTAGTCAGGCTTCATAGCCTTGAGTAGCATAGGTTTAAAGGTGAGATGGGGTGAGTGCAGGCCACACATGGCCTGAAACGCCATGGATTTAGGTGGAAACATGGTAGAATTAGGTAGGAGACGATTAGGGTTTCGGAGTGTTGGAGAGTGTTTGAGAGACGAAGGGGTTTCAAAGGCGGCATCTCAGATAGAATGAATTAGGTTAGGGGGTTTGGGACTTAAAAAAAGGAAAGGAAGAGTTACGGCCGTTGATCCGAATGATCAACGGCCTGGATTAAAGGGGAGTCGGGTAGGAGTTTTAAGTTGGGTCAGGGGTCGGGTAATTTGGGAATTGGGCTGCTTTTGATTTGTTGCGGAATTGGGGTCAAATTAAGGCTAAAATTGAAAGGAAATGAGGCTATGATTGAAATGGAAATGGGCTAAATGTTAAATAGCCAATTTTTTCCCTTTTTATTTTATAAAAATAGTAATAAATATTTTAAAGGTAAATTAAAACACTCAGTCAACACATACTATATAAATATTAATCTAAAAAATACTAGAAATAATTTTATAATTATAAAATGCTTTTAATTTTAAAATAGGCTATTATTGCAGTTATATGCAATTTAGTCTTTTAAATACCAAATAAATTTGTAAAAATATACAAAAGTCACCTTAATTATATTTTGGTGTATTTATGAGAATAAAAATAAATTATTCACCAAAATGATAATCTTGGGAATAATTATTGTATTTTGTCATGATAAAATAGACAATAAATTGATTTTAAAATCTTTAAAAAATTAGGAAAAATACCAAAACTCTCGGGCATGCTTATATATGCATGTACACGCTATTTTGAAAGTATTTTGTATATAAAAATACATAGGGAAAAATTGGGTATCAACACAAGGCTGAACAAAGCACCACACACTATTTTATTTTACTAGTTTATTTTCCTTTCGCATTTTTGTTTTCGCAAGAAAGATCTCCAATGTTCAAAACATTTATGGAATTTATCAAAGTATTTTAATTTTCTTATAAATCTTACTCTTATTATTTTTTCTCATTACTTTACTTATACAGCATTACTATTACTTATCTTGATGAACCAATGACTCTGACATGCAACGAGACAACGCAACAAACGGACATAGATTCAGAGGAAGATGATATACCGGAAGAAATTGTTAAAGAAGTTGAGAATTTTGAGAATAGACCTAAGTCCAACCTGGACGAGACCGAAATCATCAACCTGGGAGATGCAGAAAACATTAAAGAAACGCGAATCAGCGTTCACTTGTCACCGTCAGAGAAGAAAGAATATACAGAGTTTCTAAGAGAGTACGAAGACATATTTGTCTGGTCGTACGACGACATGACTGGTCTAAGCACATCCATTGTGGCTCACAAATTGCCGACTGATCCGGCTTGTCCACTAGTGAAGCAGAAGCTCAGAAAGTTGAAGCCAGATATGAGTTTGAAAATCAAGGAAGAGGTCACTAAGCAGGTCAAAGCTAAGGTTCTCAGGGTAGTAGAGTATCCGAAGAAGGATGGGAAGGTCAGAGTCTGCGTCGACTACCGGGATCTCAATCGGGCCAGTCCAAAAGATGACTTCCCCTTGCCGAATATACACATCTTGATTGACAACTGCGCCAAGCATGAGCTGCAGTCATTCATTGATAGTTTTGCTGGGTACCATAAGATATGAATGGATGAAGAGGATGCTGAGAAAACAGCTTTCATTACGCCGTGGGGGATGTATTGCTATAAGATGATGCCATTTGGGTTAAAGAATGCAGGGGCTACTTACCTGAGGGTCATGACCACCATTTTTCATAACATGATACACAAGGAGATCGAAGTGTATGTAGACGACGTCATCATTAAGTCCAAGAAGTTGTTGATCACATGGAAGATTTAAGGAAATTCTTCAATAGACTGAGAAGGTACTACCTGAAATTGAACCCCGCAAAATGTGCATTCGGGGTTCCAGCTTGAAAATTGCTTGGGTTCCTTGTGAGTCGCCGAGGGATAGAATTGGATCCATCAAAGGTCAAAGCTATTCAAGAATTTCCATCGCCAAAGAACAAGAAAGAAGTAATGAGTTTCTTGGGGAGACTTAACTACGTCAGCCAGTTCATAGCACAATCTACTGTAATCTGTGAGCCAATCTTTAAGATACTGAAGAAAGACGCCACTACCAAATGGACCGACGACTGCCAAAAAGCCTTCGACAGAATCAAGGAGTACCTGTCGACACCGCCAGTTTTGGTTCCGCCCGAACTAGGCAGACCCCTACTACTCTACCTTGCAGTATTGGATGGAGCATTCGGTTGTGTTCTGGGTAGCATGATGAAATAGGGAGGAAGGAACAAGCCATTTATTATCTCAGTAAGAAGTTCACCCCATACGAGGCCCGGTATTCTCTGTTAGAAGGAACCTGTTGTGCTTTGACTTGGGTAGCTCAGAAGTTGAGGCACTATTTCTGTGCCTACACTACATACCTCATATCAAGAATGGATCCGCTGAAGTACATCTTTCAAAAGCCCATGCCTACTGGCAAGCTAGCTAAGTGGCAAATCCTGCTGAGTGAATTTGACATTGTCTACGTAACTCAGAAGGCAATCAAAGAACAAGCATTGGCAGATCATCTTGCCGAGAATCCTGTGGACGGAGAATACGAACCCCTAAAGACAAATTTTCCTGATGAAGAGGTATCCTTCATAGGAGAAGATATTGTAGAATCCTATGATGGTTGGAGGATGTTTTTCGATGGAGCAGTAAATTTCAAAGGAGTTGGCATATGAGCAGTCCTAGTATCAGAAACCGGTCAGCATTATTCGGTATCTGCCAAGCTCAGGTTCCCCTGCACTAACAATATGGCCAAATACGAAGCTTGAATCTTAGGGCTCAAGATGGCCATTGACATGAACATCTAAGAGTTGCTAGTGATTAGAGACTCCGACCTGCTTATACATCAGGTCCGAGAAGAATGGGCAACCAAGAACTCTAAGATACTCCCCTATCTACATCATGTACAGGAGTTGAGGAAGAGATTCACAAAGACAGAGTTCCAGCAAGTTCCCAGGGTCCAGAATGAGTTTGCGGATGCATTGGCTACCCTGGCCTCTATGATACAACATCCAGATAAGAATTTCATTGATCCTATTCCCGTGAAGATCTATGATCAGCCAGCTTATTGTGCTCATGTCGAAGAAGATGCGGATGGAAAACCTTGGTTTCACGACATCAAGGAATATTTAGCCAAAGCAGAATATCCAGAGCTTGCAAATACCACTCAGAAGCGCACACTTCCAAGATTGTCCAACAATTTCTTTCACAACGAAGGAATCCTGTATAGGAGGACTCCGGATTTGGGTTTGCTAAGGTGTGTTGATGCAAAGGAAGCATCTAAACTGCTAGAGGAAATTCATGCCGGGACCTGTGGTCCACATATGAACGGTTTTGTCTTAGCCAAGAAGATACTCCGGGCAGGTTATTATTGGATGACTATGGAGACGGATTGCATCCAGTATGTCAGGAAATGCCACCGTTGTCAGGTACATGCGGACATGATAAAGTTACCTCCCAATGAGCTTAATGCAACGAGCTCGCCATGGCCGTTCGCTGCATGGAGAATGGATGTTATCGGACCAATCGAACCTTCCACATCAAACGGGCATAGGTTTATCCTAGTAGCAATTGACTATTACCAAATGGGTTGAAGCAGCATCTTACAGAGCAGTGACTAAGAAAGTCGTGGCAGACTTCGTCCGTGACCGTATCGTTTGTCGATTCGGGATTCCAGAATCGATCATTACTGACAATGGCTCCAACCTCAACAGTGATTTGATGAAAGCTATGTGTGAAACCTTCAAGATCAAACACAAGAATTCTACAGCCTACAGGCCTCAGATGAATGGAGCTTTAGAATCTGCCAACAAGAACATCAAGAAGATACTGAGGAAGATGATAGAAAAGCATAAGCAGTGGCATGAGAAGCTATCATTTTCTTTATTGGGATATCGCACCACAGTCCGCACATCGACTGGTGCAACTCCCTACATGCTGGTTTACGGTACAGAAGCGGTCATTCCCGCCGAGGTAGAAATTCCCTCCCTAAGGATCATACAGGAAGTAGAACTTGACGATGTAGAATGGGTAAAGAGTCATTACGAATAGTTAGCCCTCATAGATGGTAAAAGAATGAATCTAGTTTTCCATGGTCAACTTTACCAGAATGTCCAGAGCTTTCAATAAGAGAGTCAAACCAAGACGGTTCACACCGGGGCAACTGGTGTTAAAGAAGATTTTTCCACATCAAGATGAAGCCAAAGGGAAATTCTCTCCCAATTGGCAGGGTCCATACATGGTTTATCGGGTTCTGACGAGAGGAGCCCTCATACTCGCAGAAATGGACGGAGAAGTTTGGCCAAAGCCGATAAATTCAGATGCAGTCAAGCGATACTATGTGTAGCCATTTATGATTTCCTTATGTAATTTGAACTACGTCTAACCCGATTCCCGTTTAAGAGGGGATACGTAGGCAGCCTTTTGGGTTCGGTCACAATTCAATAAAATTTTCATTTCCGACGCACTTGGAAACTGGGGCAGAATTTTGAGGAGGACCCTCAAAATTCCGAAGTAACTTCAGCCAATCATCGCAAGCAGCCATCAGAAGCAGCAGCCCAGTAAACAGGGGCAGAATTTTGAGGAAGACCCTCAAAATTCCATAGCAAGAGAGGTTGCAATTTCTTGGACCGCGTCTCAGTCGTTGGTTCATCTAAAGAAAAATATTCTTAATTATGTATTTACGCTATATTTCTACTAAATCATGCATGTCTGTCACCAAAATTGCTTTGTTTAGCAACGCTACCCCAGAGATACCCATAGTATCACCAAATCAGAGTCGAGCCGGTCAAGCGAAATTAGCGGGGGCACGGAACTAACCTTTCCCCTTTACAAAACTCACGATTTTTCTTTGGATGCGGACACCCAAGTCGCAAATTTATATATTATGCACTCATATTGTTCGGGAATACAACTCTCGGAATTATTGCTTCACAACCGCTATCCGCATACAATATCCCCAGCAGCCACAATATCACCGTCAGCAGCTATCAGCTATCAGCTAAGAATTTTATTACTATTCGTCTCTCATCTTCTGCATAAGGCTACTATTCTGCCTTCCGAGGTTAAGCTCTACCTCCATTTGCATTCGTGCACTGCATAAGGCTACTATTCTGCCTATCGAGGTTAAGCTCTACCTCAATTTGCATTCCTGCATTGCATAAGGCTACTATTCTGCCTTTCGAGGTTAAGCTGTACCTCCATTTGCATTTCCTGCATTGCATAAGGCTATTATTCTGCCTTCCGAGACTAAGGTCTGTCTCCATCTGCACGGCTGAAAGATTGCCATTTTATTACACTTTGCATGGCTGAAATATCGCCACTTCATTTAAATCCTGCATCGGCTGAAATACCGCCACTTCATTTAAATCCTGCATCGGCTGAAATATCGCCACTTCATTTAAATCTTGCATCGGCTGAAAGATCACCATTTTATTTACACTTTGCATGGCTGGAATATCGCCACTCCATTTAAATTCTGCATCGGCTGAAAGATCGCCATTTTATTTACACTTTGCATGCCTGAAATATTGCCACTTTTATTCGCGCTCTCATGGGCTGAAAGATCTCCACCTTTTGCATTTCATGGGCTAAAAAATCGCCAAATTATCCAAGGGCGTCATTGTTCGGAGGCACCATCTTCATAGCCCGAGAACGCCATGCCATGGCCTGAGGACCCCCTTTATCTCTTGCATATCATTATTCAAAGGCATCATTCTCATAGCCCGAGAGCATCATTTCATATCCTGCGAATCCTTTATTACATGCTTCATGGACCAGGACATCATGGTCCGAGGACGTCATCCTAACCGTCCAAAGACAGCTTTCATGCTCTGACGGGAACTTGCATCACGTTTAAATTTATGCACAATATATGCGCTCGTATTGTTTATTTGCAGGCGAACCAGCTAGCAACGACCATTCCAGCAGGAGCGATCCCGCTCCGGTTCCCGCAGCCCTATTAAACACATAACCACCACCCCAACCCGAATATCTCGTCCGTTCTTGAAAAATCTCCATCGGCATATTCCGCCTATGGATCCCGAACTACATATGGCATGATTCTTGTAAGACCAGGGATATGTAGGGAGCTCGGTCAAAATTCTTCAAATCATTTCATTCGGTCAAATTGGCCATCATATCTTTACCTGACAACTCTTCCATCCTTCCCGGGTAAAGAGGGGCAACTGTTGATACCCAATTTTTCCCTGTATATTTTTCACATGTACAAAATACTTTCAAAATAACATATATATACTTATATAAGCATGCCCAAGGGTTTTAGTATTTTTTTCAGTTTTTAAAAGATTTTTAAGATCAATTTAATGTCTATTTTAGCAGTACAAAATCAATAATTATTCCCAAAATCATCCATTTTGGTGAACAATTTATTTTATTTCCACATTTATACCAAATATAGTTAAGGTAATTTTTGTACATTTTTACAAGTTTATTTGGTATTTTTAAAGTCAAATTGCTTATAATTGCAATTTTAGCCTACTTTGAGGATTAATAGCATTTTATAATTATAAAATTGATTTCAGTATTTTTAAGTTAATATTTATATATTATTTGCTGAGTCATTACTTTTAATTTAATTTCAAAATCATTTTTACTATTTTTATAAAATAAAAGGAAAAACTGGCTATTTAATATTTAGCCCAAATTTGTTTCAATTGCAGCCCCATTTACATTTCAATTATAGTCAAAATTGACCCTCTAATTGAACCAACCTTAACCCCCAATTGGACCAACCTAATTCCATTTTAACTCGACCCCCGACCCAACTGGTTAACCCGCCTGGCCCCTTCTTTTATTCCAGGTCGTTGATCGTTTTGATCAACGGCCAGGATCGCTCCTCGCCTTTTTTAATTCCCCTACCCTAATCTAATCCCCTCATTTCATTTGGTCTGCCGCCTTTGGATACTCTTCTCTCTCAAAACACTCTCGAAGGTTCTTCAAAACCCTAGCCATCTTCTACCCCTTTCGACCATGACCTCATCAGAATCCATGGCTTCTCAGGCCATGGACGGCCTGTACTCACCCCCCCCCCCCCCACCTTTAAAACCCAGGTGTTTGAACTTTTGAGGTCTGACCTCGATGGTGTTCTTTCAAAGCTTCTTAGATTCATGGCTTTGAGGCCTCGCTCCGGCGTATCAAAGCATTTCGAGCCTATTTCTGACCTCATCCGACTCAAGATCGAAATTTCTTCCAAGCCTTTCTCATTTCTAGGGTTTCTCCGAAACCCTAAGCTATTCGAGGTTTTTCTCTGTTTGTTTTCTTAGATCTATGCTATATCTGTGTTCTACTGGATTTTTAAAGTGTTCTCCCCAATCTTTCTTTCAAAAATTGCTTCTCTTCGATTTAGGATTTTTGAAAGGGTTTCAAAATGTCTTTCTGATTCTTCCTTTTCTTTTCTTTATGTGTGTTTTCCTATACTATGTTTTACCACGCATGTGTTGTTCTTCTGATTTCTTTCTACTATACATGACTCTTATGTACTTTGTATTCTACTGTGCCTCTAGACTAGGCTCGCATGTCAATCATTGTTATGTTTTCCTATATGTTCTTTGCTATACTTTGCAGTATTCTTCTACTGTATGTCTTTCCTGCTGAGTTCTTAAGTTTTGTTTGCTTTACTGGACATTGTTCGAGATCTTTCTAAACATGTTTCATCTACTGTTTCTTAAGTTTATATCACCCTTTTTTCTTCTGAACTTGCTTAAGTTCCGAGCTTTTCTTAAAACATGTTCTTTATGCTTTAAATCAGCTTTTTCACTTTGTTGCAAAACCTTTCATTGTATCTGTTTGTTTCTCATAAGTCTCTGAAAGAGACCTCTAAGCCTGATTCATTTGTTGGCCTTCTCGTCTCTGCATCTAATTCGAGCTGAAACCCTAGGATTTAGGGTTTTTGAGTTTGATTTTGGACTAGGGTTCTACTTTGGAACCCTGAACTCTCAGACTCATTCTGAGTCTATAAACAGAACGTAAACCTCTTTGTTATGACTCTGAACTTGTCTATACTAGTCTTTTTTAATTAGCATGACAATTCTTCCTTGTTGACATGTCTGTATGCTTTATATGTGAGAAATTCTTCTTTCAAAAAGGTTTTTGCCAACTCATGATTGGATTCAGAATCTCTTTAGGTTTGATTGATTGTTATTGATTTTCCTTAAGTAAAACCCTTTCCTCACTTTTCCTGACTTGGTTCATTCGAAGAAAGCCTGCAATTTTGATTTTACTGGTTGTTTGATTGATTCCCTTTCCTTATTCTCACAAACCGTGTACCACTGGACTCTTTCCTTAAATAGATTCTGTATATTTGCCCTTCTTGTACTACTTTGGAAAAAAAATTGATCAAACTCTTTCCTTATTTATTTTTGCCCATTTGAAATCAGAATCCCTTAATTAAAGGGAGACCTTATGTAATTTATTTCAAAACTATTCTCTTACCTTTTTCTTACTTGCTTTCTGCACTATAAAAGGGGACGGCCCTTCTGCACTTTGACACTTCCAATTCAATACTCTTTGAGACAACTTGAAGTTCAATACTCTAGCATACATTACTTTCAATTTCAATACTCTTACACTTCACCCAACACTCCACTCTCTTCTGAGATATTCTGACTATTTGCTTGCAATCTGGCTTTACAAGACTACTGCTTTTACCTTCTTGTTTCCCTGAAACTGGTATGTTCTAATTTAAGTTTTAGCCTCATCCCAATGTGTTTACTTTATTGTTTCTACATCCCTGTCTGTTTTACTACTTATGCTTAATGTTAATTAGAAAGTCAATTCCCCTTGCATATGTTTCTACTGTGAATCTCTACACCCCTGGCTGCGTTATTGCATGTGTTTAATGTTAATCAACAATGTCAATTTCTTTGAACATGTTTCTATTTGTGGATCCACATACCCCTATTCCCCTCTATGTGTTTGAGTTAAGGTTCAGGCATGGCAGCACCCAAATTGTTGTTCATGTTTTTGCTTGATCCTTCAAAGGATCCTAACTCCCAAACAATGTGGCTAACAGGCTGGTTAGGGTGTGCCAGCACTCCTAATTGCTGGGTATGACCACTAGCCTATCTTGGCTTTCCCCAGATTCCCCTCTATTGCACTTACACTCATTGCTAGTTTCTAAGTTCTACCCCCTCCTATGAGCCTTGCTTTGGGACCTTGAGTTCCCTCTGAACTTGGACATTTGAGGGTTGGCCCTTCCATACTGCACTTTAATTCAATTCTGCAATATATTTGGGTGTAAGCACTGCCCGGAGTTCATGAAGCTCCTAGAAACTCTGACACACCCAAAAAATGAGAAAGGCTTTGGAAATTGGATCTTTGGAGTTGGTTTATTTCGTGTTTCAGACCTGGAGTCTGAATTAGGCTCTCCTTGGTTGTACTCTAATTTCTGATGTAATTTTATTTTATTTTTCTTATTTCATTCTGGTTGTAATAATTTGCAATAACTTATGGGGTTTATAGTGAAAAGGGGAGGGTAACTCATGTATGCATAAGGGTAGACATCATGCTCGTAGGTATTTACTTTCTGCAATCGTATCATGCTTTCATAGGTTTTCTGCATTTTAAAAATCATGTCTATAAGTTCCGTCTTTCACACGCAGATATCATATAGAAAACATGTCAATAGTTTCTGCATTCTTGCATATCATGTAGAGAACATGCCAATAGGATTCTGCATTTTTGCATCTCAAGAGAACCTGTCAATAGGATCTTTTAATTTCTACATAAACATCTATCACTAGGCAAACAGTCTATAGGTTTAAATAACAAATTGCCTTCTAGATACCATGCCTATAGGACTCTTGCATTTCTATAAACGTTTTAAAATCAATAACACTTAGAAAGAATGCCTATAGGAGTAACTAACTAATCTGAATCTGAATCGCATATTTCGCCCAAGCCTAAAATCATTAATATCGATACTCAATACCTGCAGAGCTTATGTTTTCTATAATCAGCAAGCCTTCTTTAAAATCAGAGTACTCCTGCCTTATTAGATATCATGCCTATAGGTTTTACCTAGGCAAGCCATTAGCTAATTAATTTACCGCATCAGTCTTTAATAATTACAACCATCAGGCAGGCCTCATTCGGACTTCTTATCTGAAATTATGTGATAAATCAGCCATGTCTTAGCGTTTTAAGTTTAACTAAGACCTAATCAGTATCTGAAAGACATGCTAAAACTATATGTTTCTCTTTGTTTTAAGGAGGTTAGCTTGAGCCTTATTTGTTTATGTGCTTCCCCATACTTTTCATATATGTTTTGATTGTCGCCTTAGATGTTTATCCTTTTAAACCACTAAAAGCCAATTCTCCCTCCCCTTTAGGACTAGTTATCCCTAATACCTCCGGGGCTGATATGATTGGGACAGGTAATACATGCAGTAAGTAATGGGACCATTCTGCGATTTAATACCTTAATGGGGTGGAAAAGGGTAGACATGGATATGATGACCACGCGATAACACCATGTGTATAAACGGTTACCGGGTGTTGTGTAGGGTGATCCATGTTATTCATAAACCTAGGACCCCCTTTCCCTTTACTTGTTTACTTTTTTTTCAGAATTCTTAAAATCTGTTTAATTTTCAGTTTGTTTAACTTTTTCTTCAACTACTCGCACCAATTATGTAAAAACCCTCTCTTTTACTTGTTTAATTTTCAGTACTGTTTTTCTTCCCAAAACTTCCACTTCTTTCACCTCTTTTTCTGATTAATTACACCAATCATGTGTGAACCCCTGCCCCTTTACTCGTGTGTTTTTTTTCTTCTTAGAATTCTAAAACTGCTTTCTTCCAAATTTCAGCATTCTTTAACTTCTTGTACTTCAGTTGTTTGCAACCATTATGTAAAAGCTATCTAGTATTTACAATGCTTGCTTGTTTACTTGTTGTTTGTATTTAAAGTCACAATTGTAGCATGGCCGGGAACCACACTAGTGGATCTTGAGGGGTGCCTAACACCTTCCCCTCCTGATAATTTCAAGCCCTTACCCAATCTCTGGTTTTCTAAATCAAATTCATTCTTAGTGTCCTAATGCACTTAATCATTAGGTGGCGACTCTTTAAAATTTGCAAACCCAATTCCCAAAAGGAAAAGAGTTGTTCGCCCAAATGTCATAAACCCGATTTTGTGAGAAAAAAGGGGCATCGATAGTGATAATTGTTGAGTACAACGTATAGGCATGGTGACGAGTATCTATACGTCGGAGTCAAGCATGCCCGTGGGTCTTATATTGTGATTTTCATGACTTCGTTGTATTATCTATGCTTAGAGGTGATTTTTATTTGTTGTGACAAGTTTATGGAGGTAATTGTGACCTTTGAATATTGAGGAGAATTGGCTCATACTATCTTATGAATTGTGAAAGTATATGAGTTAATTGAACCCTTTGGAGCATTGGCTCAAGTGGTAAGCGAGATGTGAAGTAAAAGTGAAAAAGAGAAAAAAATTATTATGTTGATACCTTTGTCGGGTTATTGTTGATTTATTGGTTGTTCCCTTGCCGGGATTTAATTGTTTAATTATTGTTCCCTTGCCGAGAGTTCTATTATATTCTTGTTATTCCCTTGCCCATTGTTTGTGATTGTTGTTGGGTGAGGAAGAGTGTTAAAGCACGAAAGGTGATGCCGTGTATGATTGTGAGGAAAGAGTGTAAAGCACGAAGGGTGATGTCGTGCCGCACGATGTACCATTCTGTGCCGATTCTATTGATTATATGTGAGGAAAGAGAGTAAAAGCATGAATGGTGATGCCGTGCACATTTTATCATATAATTGCTTTGGTAAGGACGAAAGTAAAAGCACGAAGGGTGATACCGTGCACTTATTGATTTCTGATTCTTTATTGATGTCTGGGTTGTGTTGCTTCCTTCGTTACTTGATGACTTTTACTCGGAGTTGTTATCTTCCCCACAACATGCTCCCCCTCCTATATTGATTGCTTATCTCTGTATTTCTTTTCCGTTATATATATTTGAACTGCACAGGTTTATGTGGTAGTCTGGTCTAGCCTCATCACTACCTCGCTGAGGTTAGGCTAGGCACTTATCAGCACATGGGGTCGGTTGTGCTGATACTACACTCTGCACTGTGTGCAGATCCCGGAGCAGCGTTTGATCATCAGTAGTAGATTGGGAGCCATCCTTTAGTTCGCCGAGACTCTGAAGTAGCTCTGCTGGCGTCCGCAGGCTCGGCGTCTCTTCTATTAGTTTTTATGTTCTATTATCATTTGTACTCGAGAAAGACTATGTTCTTTTCTTTCAAACACTTATTTGTAGTAATCCTAGACAGTCCGTGGATGTCGTGACACCAGGTTCTGGTTAGAGGCATGTGTTGGTCTTCAGGATATTGTTTTTATATTTTATTTAAGACCTTCGCTAAATTTCATATTTCGCTATTATTTAATTGTTTATTCCCTGTTAATTTAATTGGTTAAAAAGGAATTAAAAATAAAAAGAGTTAAAGATTTTAAGTTCGTGGCTTGCCTAGCTTCTACGAGTAGGCGCCATCATGACTCCCGAGGTTGGGAAATCCTGGTCCTGACATATAGCCTCGATCCCCTTGTTTACTGCTTTTCCTGTGCCTTTTTCTACTTATATGTCTTGCCATCTATACAGGCCCCAGAGTTTATCCTTATGCAACCGGTAGTTTCGATCCAGCACGAGACTAGGACATCAGCTTCTGAGGCGGAGTAGCTCATACTTGAGAGGTACAAGAAGTACCACCCACCTACCTTCAGTAGATTGGCTATAGATGATGCTCAGAGTTTTCTGGAGGAGTGTCATCGTATTCTCCGTACTATGGGCGTAGAGGAGACGAGTTGGGTTTCTTTTACCACTTTCCAGCTTAGAGGAGCAACCTATCAGTGGTGGCGTGCTTATGAGTTGAGTAGTCCGGCCGAGGCAGCTTCACTTACATGGACTCAGTTCTCGGACATGTTTTTAAGAGAGTAAGTCCTTCGGAGCCTCAGGGACTCATGGTGTGTGGAGTTTGAGCAGCTGCGCCAGGGTGCTATGACTGTGTCAGAGTATGTAGTCCGCTTTAGTGATTTGGCCCGACATGCACCGGTCTTGGTTGCCATAATTCGAGAGAGGTTCAACGGTTTATCGAGGGACTCCGCCTCGGTATCTGGTTCAGTATGGGCAGGGAGTTGGAGATGGATATTTCTTACAAAGAGGTTGTGAGTATTGCTAGGAGATTGGAGGGCATGCTTGCTCGGGATATAGAGGAGAGGAAGGCTAAGAGGTCTCGAGAGTCTGTCACTAACAGTGGTACTCGTGCCCCAGCTACAGTTTGCCATGGTAGGGGTTATGTAAGTCGCCCCGTTCATTAAGCTCTTCACATTGTGGGTGGTGTTCCAGCCCCTTCTATGCCCCAAGAGCCTTATTATGCACCGCTAGTATCTAGTGTGCCTCTTGTAGAGGTGCTTTTAGCGGCCAGTCTAGCAAACCTGTCCCAAGTCAGTCACAGCAGCCATGCCCTATGAGAACTTGTTTTGAGTGTGGCGACACTCACCATATGGTGAGGGATTGCCCCAGACATAGAAGGGGTGCACCTCCACACACTTTTCAGCCACCACGTGCGCCACCAGGTCCTTAAGCTATGGTTCCAGCACCAGCTACCGCCCCACCTACTCAGCCAGCTCGAGGTGGAGATCGGGGAGGTCGAAGTCAACCTAGAAGGGGAGGCCAGGCTAGATATTATGCTCTTTCGAGTCGCACAGAAGCAGTTGCTTCTGACTCCATCATTACAGGTATTGTTCCGGTCTGTCATAGAGATGCGTCGGATTATTTGACCCAGGCTATACGTATTCCTATGTGTCCTCTTATTTTGCCTCGTATATGGGCATATCTCAGGATTCTTTGAGTTCTCTTGTTTATATGTCTACTCCTATGGGAGATTCTCTTGTTGTGGATCGCGTGTATCGGTCGTGTTTTATTTCTCTTAGTGGATTTTAGACCAGAGCAGATTTATTATTACTCAGCATGGTCGACCTTGATGTTATCTTGGGCATGGACTGGTTGTCACCTCATTATGCTATTCTTGATTGTCACGCTAAGACCATAACGTTGGCTATGCCAGGTTTACCGCTATTAGAGTGGATGGGTACCTTAGAGTATACTCCCAGCAGAGTTATTTCATTTCTTAAAGCTCAACGAATGGTTGAGAAGGGGTGTGACGCGTATCTAGATTATGTGAGAGATGTCAGTATTGATACCCCTACAGTTGAGTCCATTACAGTAGTGAGGGACGTCCCAGATGTGTTTCCAGCTGACCTTCCGGGCATGTCGTCTGACAGAGATATTGATTTTGGCATTGATTTGTTGCCGGGCACTCAGCCCATCTCTATTCCTCCATATCGTATGGCTCCTCCCGAGTTGAAGGAGTTGAATGAGCAGTTATAAGAGTTTCTTGATAAGGGCTTCATTCGGCCCAGTGTGTCACCTTGGGGTGCTCCGGTCTTATTTGTGAAGAAAAAGGATGGTTCTATGCATGTGTGCATGATTATCGCCAGTTGAACAAAGTTACATGTAAGAACATGTATCCATTGCCTCGTATTGATGACTTATTTGATCAGTTACAGGGTGCCAGGGTATTTTCCAAGATTGACTTACACTCCGGCTATCATTAATAGAAGATTCGGGAGAGAGATATCACGAATACTGCCTTCAGGACTCGATATGGCACTATGAGTTTCTTGTGATGTCTTTTGGGCTGACCAATTCCCCCAGCAACTTTTATGCACTTGATGCACAATGTGTCTCTTATAATAAATATTTAATTTATTTTTTCCTTAAAATAATTATAAAACCTTGCTACTATCCTTTTTGGTAATTTGACACTTAAAAGCATATTTTATAAAGATTGGCCAAACACAATTTGTTTACCAAATATTGAAAAAAGTATCTCTTAAATGAATTGGCCAAACACAAATTATTATATTTTTCAAAAGTACTTTTGAAAAAAATATTTTTTTTTAGAAAGTACTTTTCAAAATAAGCAGTGGTAGCTTGGTCAAACGGGCTCTTAATCAGTTTTGGAGTCCTAAATATTAGGACTTCATACATAATTTAAATAAGGAGGAAATAATTTAATAAGAAAAGTTTTAATTCATTTGAAACTCCTAAATATTAGAAAAGTAACTGAAATTAATTTTTTTCCCATGAGAATTTTACTTTTAAAGGATTAAAAAGGGGCCCATTTAAATTCCCATCATTAGCATTCTGTACCACTTTAACTCCCCTCCACCCGCGTAATTTAAAATCAGAACAAAATATTGTCTTGTATATTGTAGTTTAGGTGGAGAAGGATTTTGAAGTTTCATCCTATTCCTTTTAGATGCTTTATTGAATTGGACGTTGTATTTGATTCTCCCATTCGTTGGTTAACAACTTAGCATGTTTTTGTGGAATAAAATTATTACTTTATAAATGGGTATTGTTATCTTACAGTGATGATGTAGTGATGCCACTGAATGATAGTGAATCATTACCATTAATATCGTACATGTTAATACCATGATATTACCTTGTGTAAGAATAAAATAAAGGAGAGTCCAAAACTTAATTGATAATTTTTTGAACATAAAATACATTTTTGATGTTAAAAAAAAAAGATACAATAATGGGTATTTCGCAGTTTTATACTGCGAATTGGCTTAACGGATTTTTTGCCGTTAAAGCATTTCGCAGTTTTAAAAAATAATTTTTTAATGACATTTCGTAGTACAGTGCTGCGAATTACAATTCGTCGTACTGAACTATGAATTGCCCTAATATAAAAACGGGTCGTCTTTTTCCCACAGAAAACGATCTCCATTAAAAAATAAAACTCAAAAGTTTCTGGTCCCCCACCCCGCCTACAATTTAAAAAAAAAAAACTTCGGCCCCATCCGTCCCATAAAGAGCAAGAAGTGTAAGTCCCACACACAAAAGAAGTTTTGGATTGCGTGTTTCGGGTGCAAAAATTTGATTTCAATAATATTTACATCGAGGTATTTCAATTTAGTTTATGCCGAAACTCATATAGTCATGCATTAGTATTGTTTAGTATGTTTCCATGTGAATTTTTGTTATGTTAGTGTTTAATTTTGTTTCTTTTATATACCCGGTTTGATTTATTTGATATCCGAATTTATGTTATGTTTGTGACCAAAAATGCTACTTGATTGTTTGTGTTAAATAATATTATTTATTTTGTTTATTTGTATTGTTGATGTTATATTCATATTGTATAGCCTTATAGCGTAGTAAAATATAGTGTCTTTTAGCGAAGTAAAATATAGAGCCTTTTAGCGAAGTAAAATGTAGAGCCTTTTAGCGTAGAAATTGAGACTTATAATAATTAAGAATTATTCGGTGGTACCGGGCGTCAAAAATCAAGCCTGGAACCCATACATAACTATTATCTCCAATTTCAAAAATCATACTTAATTAAATTTATTAAGTTAATAAAAATCTAAAAATGTTGAAACAGAGACTTATAATAATTAAGAATTATTCGGTGGTACCGGGCGTCAAAAATCAAGCCTGGAACCCATACATAACTATTATCTCCAATTTCAAAAATCATACTTAATTTAATTTATTAAGTTAATAAAAATCTAAAAATGTTGAAATTGAGACTTATAATAATTAAGAATTATTCGGTGGCACCGGGCGTCAAAAATCAAGCCTGGAACACATACATAACTATTATCTCCAATTTGAAAAATCATACATAATTTAATTTATTAAGCTAATAAAAATCTAAAAATGTTGAAATTGAGACTTATAATAATTAAGAATTA
>NW_017672321.1:75296-160018 GCF_001879085.1 Nicotiana attenuata
ACATGCTTTTCAGCTTTTTCAGAACGAAATAGACAAACTCAATAAAACGCAGTATAATACTGCGAATTACATATTAAATTTATCTGAAACAAAGCAGTGTTTTCACATGCTTTTCAGCTTTTTCAGAACGAAGTGACAACTCAACAAAACGTAGTATTATACTGAGATTTACATATTTAATTTTTCTGGAAAAAAAAAAAATATTTTTCATTCATTCAAGCTTTTGAACAACGCTTTACAGCTTTTTAAGAACGACAAGACAATTGATAAAACACATTATTGTACCACGCTTTACATATTTAATTTATTTCATAACGAAATTTTTTTTTATACCACATTCTTGCTCATGTTTACTAACACCCATACCTCAATATTGCTCCAACCATATCAAAATATAACGTTAAAAAATAAGATGTAACAGGATTGTGGAAATTTATTTTATTTCATATATATTGAAACAAACAAAAATACAGACATGTATTACAAAAAATAATACCAAAATAAAGGACTAGGGGTATCCTTGATAGTTGGGTGCATTGGACGAACTTGCACCAGGATTACCACCGGCACGCACACCACCTGAAGGACATTTACGACGGTCATGTCCTGTTTGAGAGCATATGCCACATTTACGCGCATAAACGGACTCACCAACATCCATTTGGTTCCGTATACGCGTTCTCTTTTGCACTTTCAGCTTGCGCAAATAGTCCTTGTTACATACCAACTTAAAAGGTTCCGGCGGCCAATAATGCTCAGCACCTAATGGATGCAACTTCCCACTATACGTGTCTACGTATGCAGCAACACTGTATTGCCTATCAATATAGTTTGTTGCCCCATATCCAACTTGTTGAAAGCACTTCAACGCATGTGCGCACGGCATGTGGTAGATAGTCCATTTCCCACATGAACATAACCTTCTATTTTCATTCACCGTCTGTAGATTATTCCTACAGTGTCTGTTGATAGCGGTCTTAACTTCAAAAACACCCCGTTCATGATCATACTGAAGAAATGAATGCCACTGTGCTCGCCTCCTGTACCTTTCAAATCTTCTCATGGGTATTGGCATAAATTCAACACCCCTGTCCATCAATGCCGATGCAGCTGCATGCCTTTCAACAAACCTCTATGCACTCTGTTTGAATGTCATGCGGACCATGGCAGTGATAGGCAGTCCACGGGCAGACTTCAGCCGTTGAATGACTCCGACACGTTTGTAGTGAGGGATCCCCATCGTCTGCCGCCATCAGCATGCAATGTCCACATGTGAAGCTCATGTTGCATCAACCAAATATAGGCTCGTGGTTCTATCTGCCGGATCGCTTCCATGCGCCTCGTGAATTTGCACTGCTGGTGCTCAGTTGAAGCCATCCACATTAAGTCATGCAAGGCCTTGTCAGGAAATTTCTTCTGGAAATTGGCCTTCAGGTGCCTCACATAGTAACGGTGGTATGCATATGGTTCATGCCATTTAGGCAAGTGACGTACAGAACTTAAAATACCACCATGCCGATCAGATATTAGACAAATACCTGAACGCTGTTTGACAATGTGCTGCTTCAAGTGGTTCAAGAACTGCGTCCACGTCTCTTCACTTTTGTTGGCACAAATGGCAAAAGCTAGTGGAAATATTTGTCCGTTGGCATCTACTGCAACTGCAATCAAAAGCTTAATATCATACTTTCCATAGACATGAGTACCGTCTATGGAAATTACAGGACGGCAATGCACAAAACCATCAATTGCTGGTTTAAATGACCAAAATACATAGTTGAATATATATTCCGGTCTGTCCGGACTTCGCTCACTCCTCCATTCAACAACAGTCCCGGGGTTAAAGTGTTGCAGTGCGGCCATGTACCTGGGCAGATTTGAAAAAGACTTATCCCAGTCGCCATAAATAAGTTCAAAGGCACATTTGCGACCGAGATATGCCTTTCTTTTGGTTATAGTACAACCATACTCCTGGTGGACGGCCGTAATACACTCTTTAATCTTGAACCTAATGGACACTTCCAAAAATGGAATCAAGACAAGGGAAATCAAGTCCACATCCAAGTTGAAGTGATTCTCATTGAATGTGTCCATTTCACATCTGTGCTCGCTAATAAATTTACCCACTTTTCACAAACCTGATTTCTTCTTTGTGGCACGCAGCATCCAGTGACAACCCATAAACCACCTATGGCATACAGCCTTGTATTTCTCCGTAGTTGACTCACTTACCGTCATCTCACGACACTCCCTTATACTGTAGATTTTTACAGCCCTAACTAGGCGAGCTTTATCGGGGAAATACATGCCCTTTGTAAGAACAGCTGGTCTAGATTCATCCCACATCACTGACCGTAATTCATCATCATCCCTTGTTAGGGCATCAACGTTAGGCATGCTTGGCAAATTATCAAGGTAGGGAATATTTCGCTCATGAAATGGCACGTGGGACTCATACACTCTTGGTCTAGCTGGAGGTGGAGGAACATGCTCCCTAGTTAGCTCAGGTTCAACATTCATTTCCTCCTCCTCGTCATCACCCTTATCATGGAAGGGTGTCTCATCCCCAGACTCATCCGCATTGTTGTCATAATCACTATCATCCTCCTGACTCTGCGCATCTGCCAAATCACGAGTAAAAACGTCGTCTATGGGCAACTGTGTGAGGCCAGGAGCTTCAAGAAGCTCATTTTCACTGCACAAAATGAACGAAAACCTAAGTTACCCAATACTCAGGAAAAATACTTTAGATATCGCTATATCACTTTACTTACAAATCGTATTGTCTTGACGTTTCATGATGGATATTTTCAGGTTGGTGATAACTCCCAGATGGACCACCGTGGTCCAATACTCCAGACCTACGCAGATTCCAACTAGGGGCGAGGTCATAACTTGTAAAATTCAAATCCAGACAGTACCCCTATAAAAAATATGAGTGTTAATACAAATCCAATTAAAACATGAAAAAAAAATCGCTAAAATTGAAGTTTACCAGTCGTCTTGTTGATTATATAAAGTGGAAACATTATTTTCTGGCTGCTCATTCGCCTATGGTGACAAGTTTAAATCAAGGCAAGCTCTTTCATCTCCAATCTGTCCGGCAAACGCTGCTCCAGAATAACCACCCGATGACCGGGGGTTATCCCTGCTATGCACGCCCTCATTACTAGGAACGTCTTCCACCTTGACGTACATTTCCAATAATTTTATTACAATAAATTCCCTGTATTCATCCGAATCCGTAAAAAATCTCTAAGAGTTTCATCATCCTCGATGTTAAACTCAGAATAATAAGCAAACCCCTGCGGAGTCACTGAATAAGGAAATCTACCGATTACTTTAAGGCTAACCGAACGCCTCCGCTCACTCATTTTTTTACGTAGCAACGATACCAATGTATCGTACTCCATATTAAGCGGCAATTTAACATGACACTGTGGAGGTGAGCTATACCTCACAGAGTTATTCTCCACCACAATCTCACCCCCCCAATACAGTGAAACCCTTATTTTTGGCACTTCAGACATTGTAAAAAATTGATTGATAAGGAGAAGAGAGAATAAACGTATGTTTGAAGTTTAAGTGTTGAATGAATTTTTATAAAATTGAAGCGCCTATAAATAAGGCAAGTCCGACCTTGGGGTGTACAATTTTTCAAAGTAATTCGTAGTATTATACTGCGTTTTATGTATTTGAATTATTGTTATGTCAGTTAATTATTTGTGGGGCCTAAAATCAGCCTATTTCGCAGTACTATACTACGAAATGTCATAAAAAATTATTTTTTTAATATTTCGCAGTTTTATACTGCGAAATGCCTTAACGGCAAAAAATCCGTTAAGCCAATTCGCAGTATAAAACTGCGAAATACCCATTATTGTATCTTTTTTTTTTTAACATCAAAAATATATTTTATGTTCAAAAAATTGTTAATTAAGTTTTGGACTCGTCTTGAAATATAATAAGATTGAAACTGGAAACTGAATATATATATATATATATATATATAAAAGAAAGATTCCGTCAGAATTGGATGTGGCCTTAGTTAGTAAGGTGACCACTACACCACAGTTAATACGGTTACAGTGGTGGTGCTGGTCAAGGTCATGACGTAGCTGATGCTTCTCAAAATAGCGATTTGGTTTCTTTTTTTACTCTCGTTCCTTGAATCGGAAAGGTCAAATATTTTCGCTAAGTTTTTTTCGCTAGTCCCTCACTTTCAAATTAGTTTTAGTCTGTTCTAAAATAAATGTTAGATTTTTAAATTTGGAAATGATTTAACTTTAAAAATTTTATATTTTATCTATTTAACCCTTAATGAGAAGTTTTAATAACCGCATAAATATCATGGCTCCATCAAGTTTTTATCCCTTAAGCTTTTAAAATCAGAAGTTTTAAAAGTCTTTTTCTTTTTTCTTAAACTCTATGCCGAGTCAAACTACCTCATCTAAATTGAAACGGAGGGAGTATTATTTTTTGGCTGAATAAGGATGCATGTATTATTGAAAGTAGAATGACAAGCTTTAGAGATAGCGACGGAGGCAGAATTTTTGCTAAAGAATTCAAAAATTAAAAAAGATTATTGCTAATGGAGATTGAATCAACGACATTAAAAATGTTTTGAACCCCCTTTAACCACTACGTTATGCTTTTGGACTATGTCATGCGGGTTAGAAATATAATATATAGAGATAAAAAACCGATTTTGCTTTATATATACAGTGTAATTTTTCGGCGAAGGTGGTTCGGGTGAACCCCTCCCGCCCCCTAAATCCGCCTCTGTTTAGAGAGTGATTGGACTGACTTTTAAAATGTAAGTTAAAAAGTCAAAACTCATATGTTGGTTTTTGACTTTTTGCTTATTTTTGTATTTTTCATGTCTAAAAGTAAGTGCTTTTAAACACTTTTTATCATATTCAAACACCACAAAAACCAAAAAAAAAAATTAAAAATCAATAAACACTTTAAATAAAGCAATACAAATACCCTTGAGATTTTAAAAGAGGAAAACTGACCGAGACGATTAAGTCTTTGCATAAAGTAAATAAAGTAGGTCAAGGTGGAAAATCCAAAATAGAGTCTTTGGTTCAAAATCAAAATTGCTCTTGATTTTCCAAAGTGAGCTAGTGCATTCGCTAAAATACTTTATCTGGCTATTCATTCACGAAATATATTCAAATTGTAATTTCTTTCATCTGGCTTTCCAAAGTGAGCAGAAAGTATGAGATACTTAGTGGGTGTTTGGTCATAAGAATTGTAAAATTCCTAAGAAAAGTAATAAAAAAATTTCAAGTAAAATAATAATTGAAAATTAAAGTTGTGTTTGAACATTAATACAATTTGGAACTGTTTTTGAATTTTTATGAGTGATTTAAAGAGAAAAACTTTGAAAAATAATTTTTTTGTAGTTTTTTCATATTTTCAAAAAAATTCAATATACAACTTCAACTGAAATTTAAAACTTTTATGACCAAATGATAGATTTCGGAAAAAGTAAATAAAAAAAAAAATATGGTCAAACGGGCCCTTAGAAATTGAAATGCAAAAAAGTAGGAGTAGTAAAACAGGAGTGTTGTGAATGAAAATTGAGTAAGAAATGGAGTGGTAAAGTAGGTACAAATTACTGGTCCAAATAGATGAAAAGATGAAGGTGCAGGTACAAATATTGCTGCTCGTGATTCGGAGGAGAGTTGACAAATAGAGGAAGCACGGGGGGCAGCAGGCAGGAATGGCAGAGGAGAAAGGGGGTCAGCTCTAAATTTTCAGCTATGGTAAAAAAGTGAAATATGGTAGAGCAGAGTTGCAGGCTAAGCTATAGTAGAGGTGGACCATCTATGAACAAGATAGCTTCGGGAAAGTGAAAAAGTCTGTTTGCTATACTTAGCAATCTTTCTTGGTTTTGGGCCTTTGCCACCTTCATTTATTTTCTACAGTAAAAAACGAGACATAAATATACACACAACTCAAGGCAAATCATATTTTCAAGGAAAATGGATCAATCTTGCTCTCCTACAACAACATTAACCATCCAAATCTCACAAGGGGATATGGAGAGGGTGGAGCGTACACAAGCTTTATCCCTACCTTCAAAATGCCAGAGAGGCTGTTTCTGATATATTATGTCGAGGAAGAGGCAAACTTGAAAATAAAAAACACTCAATTTTAACGCGGAAAACCCTTCAAATCGAAGGTAAAAATTACAGGATCACAAAGATACAAAAAGCTCTACTATAACAATAGGGTTACTAAAATTCTCCAAATTGGCTACAAAACAAGTGCCAAACATGGAGCAATAATAGCAACAAGAGCAACAACTAATCAATTGAAGAAAGAGGAGAATCCACAAAAACGAAGATGTTGTTCGAGGCTCGAAATCAGATGGTACGAGCCTACAAATCCGATCTCCGCCTTTCAAATCAAAGACGAAGATGTTACGAGCACTCGGTCAAAATATCAGCTCGATCCAATGATTAACGAATCAGATAACGTGATTTGAAGTTGGCTGGTCGGTATAAAAATCTGCAATAAACAAATACTTTTCTTCTCTACACTCTTGATGAAAGTTCTCTCAAAAACCACTGTTATGTGCTTAAGTCTTTCAAAGACTTGTACCAATGAGCATGAAATGATTTTCCAAGGTTGTCCTATTTATAGATTATGAGTGGTGCTTTCTCTTAAAGCCAAAATCAACTCTAAATAGGAATAAACACCGAATCCAATTCCGAATAAAAATGGAAACCAAAAGAGAATAAAATTAGGCCATTGGGCCTTTGACTAGACAACATGGGCATGTGCCCAACACGATAGACCATCCGCTCAGTAATCAATTTTGCTCTCGTAATATTAGAAATTGAACAACTTTATTCATTGTTTGATTTTTAATCAAATATTATTCCGTTAGAAAAATGTCTTCTTTTTGCTTTGACCCTTACAAAGTTCTAATCTTAGGATAATTTTAAAGAATTAAAAGGTTAAGGCTCTGAGGTGAAATTTAAACCTTTCTCCTTAAAGAGTTTGGACACATGGAGGCCACCATTTATACGTTGGACCTCCATTAATGATAAGACTAATATGAAATGATTTGCTTATAACAAAAAGAGTATGAATATACAAAAAATATAACGAAACAAAGAATTGAGCAATTTCAGTTAATGAAGGAACAAATTTAAACATTTTCGTAAGTATAAATTGTGGGTTTTGTTATTAATAACAAAAGAGGTGTGAATGGAAAATGGTGGGAAAATAAATAGAGGGCAGTAAAATTTTGAATTAGTTCAATTTACTAATGCACTTTGTCCCTCGTTGGAAGAAGGAAAGAAAATCTTTGTGTATATAGATAGAAGCTCATCTTCTAGCTCTTAAATAGTTAAGAAGAAGTGGTGCCTCGCGTCGTCGTCGTCGTCGCTCACTCGGTTCGCCTTCGGCTTCGGTCGATTGATCGGTCCATTCAATAGCTGAAGAGACACTTTATCATTGAACATGCACCTTTACACCTGTTGGGACTCAACCTTGCTAGCTATAAATAGAGAGGCTTAGCCTCATTTTCCACCACCAAAATCTGAAAATCTCTCCCCTCTATCTTCTGCATTGTTTTTCAAAGCAAAAACGTAGGCATTTTGTGTGATTTGCTCCGCCATTTGAGTTCGCCAAAATTCTATGATTTGAAGTGCCGCTATCACAGAATAGTTATTCCGTTCTATCCTGGGAGGAATTAATCCGCAACCTTGGGTATTGTGAGGGATTAAATTCCTTAAGGAAACACAAGAAACTTGGAATTTTCTGCTTTCGTTTTTTAAACTAACGTTTCTAGTTTTATGGTTTTTTGAATACAGAGTTATAACAAGCTTAAGGAATTTAACGTTTTATTTCTGTATTCAATCTTACTTTCTGCTTTGGTAGACTAAAATCTTATTGATTTTCTACTCCCGTTTTTGTAGATTAAAATCTTCGGATTTTCTATTCCAGTTTGAGATTAAAGTCTTTGTGACTTTCTACTCAATCCGAGATATAAAAACTCGGTTGTTTGTATTCGGTTTGAAGATATAAAAACTTCACCGAGATGCTAATTCTGTTTGTCAATTTCTTTTACAAAAAAATGACAACGAGTGTGGAACAACAGAATGGTTCTGTTGGGACTACTGCTGCAACGACAAATGCGTCTTCAAGTCGCACAACTCTTGCACCGGCAGAAAAGCCCGGAAAATTTTCCGGCATGGACTTCAAAACGCTGGCAGCAGAAAATGTTCTTCTATCTGACCACTCTCAGTTTACAACGCTTTATTAGTGAGGACGTTCCAGTCTTGGGAGAAGAGACTCTGGATAATGAGCGATTTGTGGTCACGGAGGCATGGAAGTATTCTGACTTCTTGTGCAAAAATTATATATTGAGTTGTTTGGAAGATGGCTTGTACAACGTTTACAGTGTCATGGAGACTTCGGAAGAGTTGTGGAACGCTCTTGAAAAGAAGTATAAAACAGAAGATGCTGGACTAAAAAAATTTGTTGCCGCAAAATTCTTGGACTTTAAAATGGTGGACAGTAAGTCTGTCATAACTCAAGTTCAAGAATTACAAGTCATCGTTCATGACCTCCTTGCCGAAGGTATAAATCGAATCAATATTTTTATTAAAGATATTGATTATATTATTAATCCTAAATTTATGATTGTAGTTATGATCATAAATGAAGCGTTTCAAGTTGCGGTATTTATTGAAAAGTTATTTCCGTTGTGGAAGGACTTTAAGAATTACTTGAAACATAAGCGCAAGGAGATGACGCTTGAAGACCTTATTGTTTGTCTACAGATTAAAGAGGACAACAAGGCTGCTGAGAAGAAGTCTCGTGGAAATTCAACAATAATGGGTACAAATATTGTTGAGGAAGCTTCAACGAGTAAAAAAGAGAAAGAAGTCGTCTGGACCAAAGAATTACCCAAGTAAGAAGAAATTCAAAGGTAATTGCCACAACTGTGGAAAGGTTGGACACAAGGCTACTGAATGTCGTGCACCAAAGAAGGACAAGAAGATAAGTCAAGCAAACATGATTGAGAAGAATGATGAAATAGATGATTTATGTGCCATGCTTTCAGAATGCAACCTAGTCGGAAATCCTAGAGAATGGTGAATTGATTCGGGAGCAACTAGACATGTTTGTGCTAACAAGGAGTTGTTTACTTCTTATGCTCCCGCTGGACCCAACGAGACAGTTTTTATGGCAAATTTCGCTACTGCAAAAATTGAAGGAACGAGCAAGATAGCTTTGAAGATGACTTCTGGAGAGATTGTGACTCTAAAAGATGTTCTTCATGTTCCTGAAATGCGGAAGAATTTAGTCTCGACATCACTTCTAATCAAGAATGGCTTTAAGTGTATTTTTGTTTCCGACAAGGTTCTAGTTAGTAAGAATGAAATGTATGTAGGAAAAGGTTACCTGACTGAGGGCTTTTTTAAACTCAATGTAATTGCCATTGATATGAATAAAATTTCAGCTTCTTCTTACTTGCTTGAGTCGAATAATTTATGGCATGAACGTTTAGGCCACGTCAACATCAAAACTTTGCGAAAAATAATTAATTTGAAAGTATTGCCTAAGTTTGAATGCAATAACTCGAAATGTCAAATATGTGTGGAATCAAAGTATGTTAAGCATCCTTATAAGTCAGTTGAAAGGAATTCAAATCCTTTAGACTTAATTCACACAGATATTTGTGACATGAAGTCAATACCATCTCGTGGTGCGAAAAAGTATTTCATAACTTTCATTGACGACAGTGCTAGATATTGCTATATTTACTTATTTAATAGTAAAGATGAAGCAATTGATGCATTCAAACAATACAAAAATGAAGTTGAAACGCAACTAAACAAAAAGATCAAAATGATAAGAAGTGATAGGGGCGGTGAATATGAATCTCCGTTTGAAGAACTATATTTCAAAAATGGTATTATTCACCAAACAACTACCCCTTACTCACTGCAATCTAATGGAATTGCGGAAAGAAAGAATAGAACGTTAAAGGAGATGATGAATGCCTTATTAATAAGTTCTGGTTTACCTAAGAACTTGTGGGGGGAAGCTATTCTTACAGCTAACCGAATACTGAATCGAGTTCCCCATAGCAAAACACAATCCATTCCATATGAAAAATGGAAAGGAAGAAAACCCAACTTAAAATATTTTAAAGTGTGGGGGTGTTTGGCTAAAGTGCAAGTTCCTAAACCCACAAGGGTAAAATTGGACCAAAAACCGTTGATTGCGTTTTCCTAGGATATGCAACAAATAGTAAGGCATATCGTTTTCTGGTTCATAATCAGAGAATCCCGACATTCATATTAATACGGTAATTGAATCGGATAATGTTGAATTTCTTGATAATATTTATCCGTATAAAATGGAATGTGAGTCATCTAAGAAAAAATCTAAGCGACCTCGGTAAGAAGCAAAGGAAAGTACGTTTGATGAGGAAAATCCAAGACGTAGTAAAGGTCAAAGGACAGCTACTTCCTTTGGACCAGATTTTCCGGTATTCTTATTGGAAAATGAGCCTCAAACGTTCAAAGAAGCAATGTCTTCCTCGGAAGCACAATATTGGAAAGAGGCAGTCAATAGTGAGATAGAATCCGTATTAAGTAATCATACTTGGAAATTGGTTGTTCTTCCTCCGGGAAATAACCTTTGGGTTCTAAATGGATTTTCAAAAGGAAAATGAAAGCAGATGGTACTATTGACAAATATAAGGCAAGATTAGTTGTTAAAGGGTTTAGACAACGAGAAGGTCTTGATTACTTTGACACATACTCGCCGGTAACAAGGATTACATCTATCCGGGTGTTAATAGCGTTAGCCGCCGTATATGGCCTTCAAATGCATCAGATGGATGTAAAGACAGCCTTCTTAAATGGAGATTTAGAGGAAGAAATCTATATGGAACAACCTGAAGAGTTTGTAGTTTCCAGAAAAGAAAAGAAGGTGTGTCGACTTGTTAAGTCACTTTACGGACTAAAACAAGCACCAAAATAATGGTATGCGAAATTTGACCAAACAATATTGTCAAATGGTTTCAAGATCAATGAGTGTGACAAATGTATTTACATTAAGAATACTCCAAATCAAATAATAATTGTTTGTTTATATGTGGATGATATGTTGATAATGAGTAATGACATTGCTAACATAAATGCTACTAAGCGCATGCTTACTAGTAAGTTTGATATGAAAGACTTAGGAGTTGCCGATTCAATTTTGGGAATTAAGATTCTTCAGACTCCTCAAAGTCTAGCTTTGTCTCAATCTCATTATATTGAATTGATTCTTGAAAAGTTCAAATATTTGGACTTTAAAGAAGCAAAAACGCCAATTGATTTAAACCATACTCTTGTAAAGAATAAAGGTCAAAGCAAATCTCAATTGGAATATGCTCGAGTGTTGGGAAGTTTTATGTACATTATAAATTGTACACGACCTGATATAGCTTGTGCAACAAGCAAGCTTAGTTGATACACAAGTAATCCCAACCAAGCTCATTGGATAGCAATGAAACGAGTTTTGGGATATTTGAAATATACTCAAGACTATGCATTGCATTACAATAATTATCCCGCAGTTATTGAGGGATATAGTGATGCAAAATGGATTACCAGATCAACGGAAACAAAATCCACAAGTGGATACGTTTTTACCATTGGTGGAGGAACAGTGTCTTGGAAGTCGTCCAAATAGACATGCATCGCTCGCTCTACAATGGAGTCTGAGTTTATAGCTTTAGACAAGGCCGGTGAAGAAGCTGAATGGCTCCAGAATTTCTTAGAAGACATTCCATTTTGGACCAAACCTTTGGCACCGGTATGCATACATTGCGACAGTCAAGCAGCAATAGGAAGATCTGGGAGCGTTATGTAAAGGGAATCTCATCACATTCGACAAAGGCATAATACCGTTAGACAACTACTCTCTTCTGGAATTATCACAACTGACTATGTAAAGTCAAAAGATAATGTATCGGATCCGCTTAGAAAAGGCCTACCTAGAAAGGCGGTTGAGAAGTCATCAAAGGGAATGAGACTATGGCCGAGGACAAGTCACTATGGGGGTAACGCTACCTAGAAGACTGGAGATCCCAAGATCTAGGTTCAAGGAGATCAAACAAAGTCATTAGTGACGGTTCCACATTGTCAAATAAAATTTTAGTCCATTCTCATGATGCAGCCAATGTTCAGTACCAAGGATAAAGCGTTAGGTCTTTTTAATATTTTCTAAGTTTGATACGTGGTATATCAAATGGTGTATATACGGGATAACACGTTTAGAAATCACCTATATAAGTGTGAAGTGTATGCCACTTCAAGGAAAATGTTGTAAGGCCAGTTCTCTACGCACTTATAAAACCAGGCGGTGTTCTTGGCTGAAACGAACACAACAATGAGAAACAAAGACGGTTAAGGGTTGATTCTGTGACATATGGATGTCTAGGTATACACCAAAGTTCGACGGTTCAAAGATATCAAATCTACTGATTGATCAAGTATATCCGACATATGTTCACTACGAAAAGTTCAAAGGGAAACCTACTTATCCAGATGCGGTCAATCATACTTGCGAATCACACATAGTTTTTCATACATATTTGTTTCAGATAGCCATTCCCATTCATGTGGGGGATTGTTGGGTTTTGTTATTAATAACAAAGAGGTGTAAATGGAAAATGATGGGAAAAGAAATGGAGGGAAGTGAAATTTTGAATTAGTTCACTTTACTAATGCACTTTGCCCCTCATTGGAAGAAGGAAAGAAAATCTTCGTATATATATATATATATATATATATATATATATATATATATATATATATATATATATATGTAGAAGCTCATCTTCTAGCTCTTAAAGAGTTAAGAAGAAGTGGTGCCTCGCGCCGTCGTCGTTGTCGCTCGCTCGACATGGCTTCGGCTTCGTCTTCGGCTTCGGATTCGGATTTGGTCAAATGATATGATTGATTGATAAAATTTTGCACCAAATTTATTTTCTTTTCCATTATTTAACATTTTTTTTTCTTAATATTTTTCGCGTTGGAAGATCGCGGAATCATTTTCGTTCATTGGAGGATCGCGAAATTATTTCGCGACCAACAGCTGAAACGTTCCATTCAATAGCTGAAGAGACACCATATCATTGAACAGGTACCTTTGCACATGTTGGGAATCAACCTTGCTGGCTATAAATAGAGAGGCTTAGCCTCATTTTCCACCACCGTAATCTGAAAATCTCTCCCCTCTATCTTCTGCATTCTGCATTATTTTTCTAAGCAAAAACGTAAGCATTTTGTGTGATTTTCTCCGCCATTTGAGTTCGCCGAAATTCTGTGATTTAAAGTGCCGCTATCACAGAATAGTTATTCCGTTCTATCTTGGGAGGAATTAATCAGCAACCTTAGGCATTGTCAGGGGATTAAATTCCTTAAGGAAACACAAGAAACTTGTGGGCTCGGAATTTTTTCTGCTTTCGTTTTTTAAACTAACGTTTCTAGTTTTCTGGTTTTTTGAATACAGAGTTATAACATAAATTTCATTAATTTTATATTTTATAAACAATTGATTCAACCTTAAAAAACTGCATATATATTTTTTAAAGTATAATTGGTTATATGGTTTGAAAGAAATATAGTGAATTTAGTTGCAACTCTTAAATATTACTACTACTACTGATGCATATTCTCTTCCTCTTAAGGTTTTTATCCACCTCTTAAGACAGATAATTAGTAACCTAAATCATGATAGTATTTGTGTAAATTATTCTCATTAATTTTAACGTATCTCTTAAATAACACTGCACTGTTTTACCAAAAAAGTGTTAAACCTTTTCTTAAAACGAATTAATAAGAAAACAAGGTGTGAATCCTAGTTAAATATTATAACCACTAGATCTGAAGACTTAACGCATTAACGATGTAGGATCATGTCCGATAATATTGAATGCCGACTAAGAGTGCTCAATGATTGTCAATGAATGCAATATAGAAAGCTTGCAATGAATATAGATAATGGCAATAAATGTAATAAGAAGGAACTTGCCACCCAAATGTTAGATGACTTGTATCATTCTCCTTCCCTCCTGCAAATATGCCATAATACGATTGCGATAGTCCCAAGTTAAATTTACAGAGTGTACCTCAAGTTGATCTATTGACGAGTGGAGGAGGGTAACCAAATTTTCTTTTCTACTTATGTTTTGGGTGGCTGCTGCTAACTTGACGAGGCCATCTGCCTTGATGTTTTGTGCTCGAGGTATCTGGTCAAGTTGACATTCGTCGAATTCCGGCAGTAGTTTATGAATTTCTGCCTGGTACTTTTGTAGCCTCTGCTCTTTGATTTGGAAAGTTCCTATGACTTGGTTGACAACGAGTTGTGAGTCGCATCGGATAACGACTTTTCGTGCTCCGTACTTGATAGCTAGCTTTAGTCCTGCAATTACCGCCTCGTACTCAGCCTCATTATTAATCATATCGGGGCACTAATGCATGCTCGACCTCAGGTGTTATTTTGGCACTGAAATCAGCGACGAAGTCGGCGGGTACCTGCGATTTTATTGCTGTTCGCGACTGATATGTTATATCGTGCTCGCTCACTTCTATGGCCCACTTGGCCAATCTCCCCGAGAGCTCGGGTTTATGTAAGATGTTCTGTAGGGGGAAGGTCGTGACCACCGATATGGGGTGACATTGAAAATAGGGTCTAAGCTTTTGAAGCTATGACCAATGCCAAGGCCAGCTTTTCGAGATAGGGGTACCTTGTTTCGACGTCCACCAGGGTTTTGCTAATGTAATAGATTAGATATTGCATACCTCTATTTTCACGGACTAGCACTGCACTTCCTGCGATGTCTGATACAGCCAAGTATATCAGGAGGCGCTCGTCGGGTTCTGCTTTGGCGAGAAGCGGGGGAGAGGACTAGTATGCCTTTAGTTCTCTTAAGGCCTCGATGCATTCTGAATTCCACTGGAGTCCGTTGTCCTTTTTAAGCACGTTGAAGAGTTTGTGGCATCTGTTAGAAGATCGTGAGATGAACCTCGACAAGGCAGCTATATTGACGGTCAATTCTTATACTTGTTTCTTGCTGGTCAATACTTCGGGTATTACCTCGTTGGCTTTGATCTGGTCGGGGTTGACCTCAATGCCTCTTTGTGACACCAGAAAGCCGAGGAACTTGCCCGAGGTTACGCTGAAGGCACACTTTCCGAGATACAGCTTCATGTCGTATCACCTTAGTATATCGAAGGCTTCCTTCAGATGGTCGATGTGGTCTTCCTTCCTTTTTGATTTGACCAACATATCGCCTATGTAAACTTCCATTGTTTTGCCGAGTTGGTCCTTGAACAACTTGGTGACCAGCCTTTGATAAGTCTCCCATGCGTTCTTCAACTCAAATGGCATTACTCTGTAGCAGTACGTCCCCTGATGGGTGATGAAAATGGTCTTTTCCTGGTCCTCCTCCTCCTTGAAGATTTGGTTGTAACCTGAGTAGGCGTCCAAGACACTTAACAACTCGTGTCCTGCCGTTGCGTCGATGAGTTGATCGATGTTAGGCAACGGAAAGGAGTCTTTCGGGCAGGCCTTGTTTAGGTCCGTGGGGGCAACGGAAAGGAGTCTTTCGGGCAGGCCTTGTTTAGGTCCGTGAAATCCACACACATCCGCCACTTTTCGTTTTTCTTTTTCACCATGACCACGTTGGCGACCCTTGGGGGTATTTCGACTCTCGGATGGAGCCGTTAGCGAGTAGTTTTTCCACCTCATCACAGACGGCCTCGTTGAATTTTCTTTTTAGTTGTCGTACTGGCAGGTAGAGTGGATCGACGTTCAACTTGTGCGTGGCAATATCTTTCGGGATACCTGGCATATCTACATGGGAAAAAGCAAACAGATCGGCGTTGTCAATTAAAAATTTATGAAATTTACCTGGTTCTGAGAGTTTATGGCCGATGTAAGCCTTTTGCTGTGGTCGTTGTTGTCTAGTTGGATGGGGTCGAGGTCTTCTACCATTGACCCTGTGGCCTCCACGACCTCGGGATCCTTGATGACTTCTTTTTATTCGTTAGGTCCCGACTTTGGTAATTGCTATGCTCCCGAGTCTATTCCCTTTAACTGTTGGATGTGTGTACAATCTTTGGCGATGCGGTAGCATTTTTGGGCTGTACGTTGTTCGCCTCGGATGGTGAATATCCCTTACGGAGTAGGAAACTTGATTACTTGATATAAGCTGGACGGGATGGCCCTCATGGCGTGTATCCAGGGTCGCCCTATGATGGCGTTGTAAGCTGTGTCCTGGTTCATGACATGAAATGTTATTTCTAGGGTGACGCCCCCGGCCACAACGGACAAGCGCTATCTCTCCTAAGGTTCGCTCAACTGCATTGTTAAAACTTGTTAGCATTCTGCAGCGTAGTACTATCTTGTCATCGAGTCTTATTTGTACGAGAACTCGAGAGTGAATAATATACGCGCCGCTCCCGTCGTCTACCATTATCCTTTTTACATCAATATCTGAAATACGTAAAGTAATGACAAGAGCATCGAAGTGAGGAAAGGTCAAACTGTGGGTATCTGACTTATCAAAGATGATACTATCTTCGAGGTCATCATACCGTTCATGGGCGATCGACCGCTTCACTTTATGCGTGGTGATGAACTTCACGTGATTGATTGCTGCTTCATCGCTTCTGCCGATGATCATTTGGATGGTGCGGGCGGGGGAGGGTGGCTTTGGAGGGCCTTGGTGTTGTTCTCGTCCGCGACCGAAGTTGGCTCTTCCTCGGTTGATCATCAACTCCCTTAGTTGTCCTTGGTGAATCATGTTCACCACTTCTTGTCGTAAGGCTATGCAGTCTTCGATCTTGTGACCCCAATCTTGATGAAACTCACAGAGGGCGTTCGACTTTCTGGTACTTGGGTCGGACTTCATCTTTTGTGGCCACTTCACTTTCAGGCCGAGCTTTTTAGCGCACACACTATTTGTGAAGGGGAAACACAAAAATTGTGAGCAGACAAGAGTGGAGGCATACCTATTTCGTTTCGTTGAGTCCTTGTAAGTGGCCTGGATGACCCTTCTGTATGTAGAGGAGATGGTGGGATGGTTATTCTGGCATATGGTTGATGCCTGTTCCGATTGAGGTGTGGACCTGAATGGTCTCTTCGACTGTCAATACGGAGGTCTTTCCTCGACTCCATTTGGACTGACGTCAGCTATTGGCATGGACCGTTGAGGTCATCCTCGTCTGCCCTCACCGCGGCGCAATAGGCGTTGTGAATTTCTTCCCAAGTTGTGGGAGGGTATTTCATGAGTCTGCTTAACAATTTTTCTGGTCGCCCTCGACCCATTCCTGTTCAACCGGTTTTGGAAAGCGCCACTACCATCCCTTCTGATACGTTTGGCAAGCTCATTCTTACTCTATTGAACCGGGCGAGGAAGTTCCCGTGTCCCTCGCCAGGCGATTGTCTGAGGGCGAATATGTCATTCACCTTGGCGTCCGCCTTCTTAGCCATGGCGTGGGCTGTGACGAACTTGTCGGCCATTTTCTCGAATGTTGTTATTGAATGTGCTGGTAATTGTGGTTACCATGTTAATGCTCCCCTTATTAGGGTTTCACCGAACTTCTTCAGCAACACTGATGGTACTTGCTCTTTTGAGAGGTCGTTGCCTTTTACTGCTGTGACGTAATGAATGATCTGATCTTCGGGGTCTGTTGTGCTGTCATATATCTTCAAATATGGTGGCATTTTGAAGGTCTTGGGTATGGCATATGGGGGCTGCCTCCTTGCTATATGGTTGTTCGACGAACCGATCGACGTCCCATTTTGGTAGCAATTTTGGGGCGCCCGGTATCTTATCAACCCTTTCTTGATGCTCCCTCATTTGGTCGCGGAGTGCTTTATTCTCTTTCTTCCATTTTCTTTAGAATGGCCGCAAGTGCGTCATTACCTGTATCAACAACGGTGTGAGTGTCACCTGTTGGGAGAGGAGCGGGAGCGGGTTGCTCATTGGCGGTTGCTGTGGTATCCACTCGTGCGGCGCTTCTACTCGCCCCTTGAACGGGTTTGTCGAGTATGTTGTTTAGAGTACTTGTCAGCCACGCCTCCAGTAGTTTTTTCACTGCTGGTGGCGCTTCCTCAGTTGTGGACGTGGAGGTTCCCCTTTCGCGTGAAGCGGTTACACTTCCATGAGGGGGAGGTGAGTCACTCCGCCTGGGTGTAGCGCTCGGCATCACATTCTCCTCGTCTTCTCTGTCAACCTCGTCGATGGTGTTTAAGAGGTTGGCAGTGACTTCCACTACTGCTTTCAGTCTTTCATCTCCTTTTCATGCCATTGTTAGTTCGTGCAAATGAGAAAAAGATGGCTGCTGTCGTATTTTTTTATCCAGAAGAAATTAAAATTTTAACTAGAATCCCACAGACGGCGCCAAATTGTTTTGCCAAAAAAGTGTTAAACCTTTTCTTAAAACGAATTAATAAGAAAACAAGGGGTGAATCCTAGTTAACTATAATAACCACTAGATCTGAAGACTTATGCATTAACAATGTAGGATCATGTCCGATAATATTAAATGTGATTAAGAGTGCTCAATGATTATCAATGAATGCAATAAAAGAAAACCTGCAATAAATATAGATAATGGCAATAAATGTAATAAGAAGGAACTTGTCACCCAAATGTTAGATGACTTGTATCATTCTCCTTCCTAACAACAACGTGGGGACAATATAGAATGAAGGTGGACAAGAGTTCCTTGGATCTTGTGAGTAAAAGATATATGTTAAATAATTGAATCAGTGGACAAGACAAGCTTTGTATATTCTCTGTGGTCAACCTTTACAATGTGTTCTTATCCCAAAAGTGAAGATCCTTTTATTGTTCTTTATCTCTTCCTATTTATAGGCGATATTTCTAAGAAGCCCTAAAAAGTACAACTGAGAGAATATCCAATGGAATATTCCTCCTTTCTATTCAAAACTTATTCTACCGTTGCTTCCATACATTCTTTACTTGACCTCGGCACTAAACCTTCTTAAGACGACTCCTCGCCATTCTGCCGTGGTCGGCTTAATCCTCGATCACGTCCATTTGCAGTTATTAAGTCCAGTCCAAATTTTGACCAATACATACACTCAATAGAATACTGAGAGAGCGAGAGGGAGAGTATAATCTTTCCAAAAGAAATAAAACAAAGTATATAAAAGAACTAGTATAGTTATCGTATGAGGTTTACCTAATATTAGATCAAGAGGCTCATATGAACATTATGAAATATTTCGTAATAACACTTCTTGATGCAAAGGTTATTAGCGAGTCAAACTAGCTTATGCATATTTTTAAATATATCGACATATTTGGTAAATACACAAAATACATGTAAATTAAGTGTTTTTAAATAAAAATCAGCCTAATATGTCATAAGTTAGTCATCAATACTTATAGCTTTCCAGATTATAAGCATTTTTATTTGATCAAATATTTTACTAATTTATCCCTAATATCTTTTTAAATTCTCAAAATAATTATCCTAGATAGAATATATTCCTAACTCCCTTACCTTTTCGTTTCATCGTCCGATTTTCCACTTATAGCATACTGATACTTCCTAATCTATAGTTTTTATAAATAATTTTGTTATACACATCACAGTTTCACTTTAATGGAAAAATAGCGTATCAATATTTTTGTACTAAATGTTGAATCAAGCATTAGTGACAGCTATGTACAGCTAATTATATGTAATAAGTTAGTGGTGTGATAAGTGGTAGTTAGAACTAGTTAGGAAGTTAAGTAGTTGGATTAGTATAAATGTACAGTACTCTTCCATTTGTTACTTGAGTTAGTGAAAGCAGAGCATAACAGCTCATTTTACTCCCATATGTTTCTTTCTCTTTCTAGCCTTCACTGCCATAGCTCAGAGATGAATCTAGAGTTCATCATGGTATCAGAGCTTGAGTTAAAGATATATATCACTCGAGTCTAACTCCAAATTCATCTTCCTTAATTGTTTCTGCTAGTTACTCATTTGAGCATGAGCAATTGCTTCGATTCCCAAACTTAGGGTTAGATCGATTTTGAGCAATTGACACTTGTGCAATCTAGATTTCTATTGGCAATGGCGACTACTGGAGAAGATAATGGATCGACTCGCGAAGGGGTAGCTACAGCACCAGCGATTGCACCTGTGATCGATCAGCATCATCCGCTGTTTCTGCAACCAAGTGACACTCCAGGTAGTTCTCTCATCTCTGTCAAGCTCACAGGACCTGAGAATTATACCTTGTGGAGTAGTACTATGCGTGTTAGTCTTTTAGGCAAAAGTAAGCTATGGTTTGTAGATGGAAGATATCCGAAAGAAAAATTCCCTCAGGTTCTTCATGAACTTTGGGAAAAATGTAATGCTATAGTTCTATCATGGATTACGAACTCTGTGAGTGCTGAATTGCTAAGTGGCATGGTCTATGCTTTAAGTGCACACAAAGTGTGGATGGATCTCAAAGAAACATTTGATAAGGTCAATGGTTCTAGAGTGTTATATCTGCACAAACAAATTGCAACTCTGGCCCAAGGATTGTCTTCTGTGTCTGCTTATTTTTCAAAATTGAAGGAACTATGGGCAGAGTTTGATGCTCTTACGCCCTGCCCTGGGTGTGGTTGTAAAGAATCGAAGAAATATGTTGAGCACTTTGAGTACCAAAGGCTGTTACAGTTTCTTATGGGTCTAAATGAAACATATTCTCAATCAAGCAATCAGATCTTGAATATGTCTCCTAGACCTTCCATAAACAAGGCTTACTTAATGATTATCTCTTAAGAATGCAGAAGCGCACTGTCCCAGCCCACTCAGGTTTCTGAAGTTAATGAAGGTACAACCTGGTTCAGCAACAAGGGAACACCAACTGTAGCTTCAGTTCAGCTGAATGCAAAAGGAAACCATGGACAAAGCCACAGCTATGTGGGAAATGAGGTGACAGCCTTGTTTAGCCGCAAAGGGAATGCAGGTGCTAGTCATGGTCAATCTGGAGGAGGAAATCACCCAAATTCTGGCTATAGATCCAAGAGAAACAATCTACACTGTGACTACTGCAACTTCAAAGGCCACACTAGGGAGACTTGTTACAAATTGAATGGATATCCACAAGACTTTAAGTCTAAAAGAAAGGGTGGATTTGGTAATACAGTTAACTATGCTCAGGCCAATGCTAGCAACTATGTGTCTGATAACTTGACTGGCCCTGCACAAGCAGGATCTTCGGCTAACTTTGCAGGAGTCTCACAAGTGCAGTAGATGCAGCAAACAAGTCAGAGTCTTCAAACTGGAATTCCTCAATTCACTCAAGACCAGTACAACCAGATTCTTCAACTTCTAGGAAAGCAACCTGAGTGTAGTGGCTCTGCTATGGCAGCAGGTATGCCATTTTGTGGTGATATTACTAAAATTCTAACAAAATGGATTGTAGACTCAGGGGCTTCAAGTCATATGGTGAATGATTCTAGTTGTTGATTAATGCTAAATCAGTTGATAGCAAAGGTGGAAAGGTTCACTTACCTACTGGTAGTGTTACTCATGTTAGTCACATAGGGTCTGTTGCTTTCCTTAAAGACCTAATAATGTCTAATGTGATGTATACCCCTGACTTCAAGTACAACCTTCTATGTGTCCAAGCTCACAAAGGAAATGAGATGGGTTGTTATGTTCTTCCCTGATTTCTTCATTTTCCAGGAGCTCTTCAGTGGACAGGTGAGGGGGATTGGTAGAGAGGAAGATGGACTATATGTGTTCAACTCTACTCCAAAGAAGTCAGTGGCACTACAAGCTCAAGGTCAAAGTTCAGTAGCAGACATCTTGAATGGTCCAAGGCAAATAAACTCTGTAAATACAATAAAGGTTCCAAATAAAGTAGTGAGTATAGTTGTGTGGCATAAGAGATTGGGTCATGCACCCCTAAATACTCTGCAGAAACTAAAAGGTTCCTATGATTTTCAGTCTGTTGAATGTAGTAGTAAAGACAAGCATTGTACAGTATGTCCCTTAGCTAAACAAACAAGACTACCTTTCTCTCTTAGTTCTACATCCTCAAAATCATGCTTTCATACAATTCATGCTGATGTTTGGGGTCCTTATTGAGTCCCTACCTATGATGGAAAAGGGTATTTCCTGACCTCGGTGGATGACTTTTCTAGGTATACATGGATTTTCCTTTTACCTACTAAAGCTGAAGTTGTTGTTGCTCTACGGTCTTTCTTTGCTATGATTAAAATGTACACTCAACATCTGTTATATTTTTCAGATCTGACAATGGGTGTGAATTCTTCAATTCTCATATGTCAGAATTACTACAATCTCAGGGGATTATACATCAAAGTTCATGCATTTATACTCCTCAGCAAAATGGAGTTGCTGAAAGGAGACACAGGTATATTCTAGAGGTTGCTCGAGCACTCAGATTTCAAGCTTCAGTACCATTACGATTCTAGGGAGAATGTGTGAGTACTGCTGTATATATCATCAACAGACTCCCTTCAACTGTTCTTCACAACAAAACTCCTTTTGAGATCCTGGTTGGGCATTCACCTTCTTTACAACATATGAGAGTCTTTGGATGCTTAGGATATGTCACTACACTTAGAAGACCTGACAAATTTGCTCCTAGAGCATATCCTGCAGTTTTTCTTGGTTATTCTGCCACACAAAAAGGTTATAAAATGTTTGGTCTTCACACAAAGGAGTTTTATATCCGCAGGGATGTGGTGTTTATGAAGGATGTCTTTCCTTTTCAGCACTTGAACTCTTCTAACTCTACCTTATTTCCTGTTTTAGATACTTCAGCTATTCCATCAAGTAGCCCTGTAGATGTTCAGTTCCCACCCGTGTCTTCTATTCCTTCTTCTCCTGTCTCTCCTTATTCAGCTGGCCCTTCTATACCTTTTTCTCCTGCTGCTGCTCTTCCTGCCAATCCTGTTGCTGCTGATGATTCCACAGTCCATGATATTTCTGTTCTTCCTCCTGATGATGAGTTACATGATGCCACCAGAAAGTCCATTAGGGTCAGCCGGCCACCCATATGGATTAAGGACTATATTGTTCCTCGTAAAGGAAGTGCACATTGTTGTTATCCAATACCAGATTGTGTTAGCTATGCCAATGTGTCACCTTCTTTTGGGGCTGCCTTAGCTGCCTATTCAGCCATTGTGGAGCCTAAGTCTTACACTGAGGCTGTCAAAGATGCCAAGTGGGTTGAGGAAATAAAGTGTGAGATATCAACTTTGGAGGATAATCACACCTGGACAGTGGTTGATCTGGGAAGGTTCCCATTGGATGTAAGCGGGTGTTCAAGGTGAAATATACCTCCTCAGGTGCAGTGGAAAGGTACAAGGCTAGGTTTGTAGCCAAAGGGTATAGCCAGCGGGAGGGGTTGGACTACACAGAGACCTTTTCTCCTGTAGCCAAAACGGTTACAGTCAGGTCAGTTCTTGCCATTGGTGCAGCCAAGCACTGGGCCATCTTTCAAATGGATGTGCACAATACTTTCCTTCAAGGTGACCTACTTGAGGATGTTTACATGGAGGTTCCTCCAGGGTTTGCTAGCCAGGGGGGAAGCACGGTGTCTGCAAACTCCATAAGTCTCTCTATGGGCTTGAACAAGCCCCTAGACAATGGAATAAGAAGTTAACAGATGCCTTACTACAACTTGGATTCACTCAAAGTCACTTTGACTATTCATTGTTCACCAGGAAAGTGGAGTCTGAGCTAATAGTGGTGCTTGTCTATGTGGATGATTAACTTGTAACTGGGAGCAGTCAAAGATTGATTCTTCAAACCAGAAATGACTTAAAGCTGAAGTTCAAAATGAAAGACTTAGGTGAACTTAAATTCTTCCTTGGAATAGAGTTTGCTAGATCATCTAATGGAATTGTGATGAGTCAAAGGAAGTATGCCTTGGAAATCATTGCAGAAATGGGTCTTAGTGGTGCAAAACCTGCTGGTACACCTTTGGAAGCAAATGTAAAACTCACACCTGAATAATATGACAAGTTCATTCATAACAGTCCTCTCTTGAAGCAGAAGACAAGTTGTTAGCAGATGCTGGAAAATATCAAAGGCTAATAGGCAGATTACTCTATCTTACTATGACCAGAGTGGATATTGCATACGTGGTGCAAGTTCTAAGTCAATACATGCACAACCACAAAGCAGTCAGACATGGAAGCTGCATTGCGAGTAGTGAGATATATCAAAGGTTCTCCTGGACTTGGTCTTCTAATGCTATCTGGAGACTCGGGTAAACTAAAAGGCTTTTGTGACTCAGACTGGAGAGGATGTCTACAGACCAGGAGATCAGTTACAGGTTACTTGGTAAAGTTTGGGGATGCACTGATTTCGTGGAAGTCAAAGAAGCAAGAAACTGTAGCAAGGAGTTCTGCAGAAGCAGAGTTCAGGAGCATGGCCTCAGCTGTGGCTGAATTCACATGGCTTACAGGGTTGTTCAAAGAGTTAGGGGTGGATGTTGAGCTACCTATAACTCTTAACTGTGATAGCAAAGTTGCTATTCAAATAGCAGCCAACCCTATATTTCATGAGAGAACCAAACACATTGACATTGACTGTCCTTTTGTTCGCGAGAAGTTAGTGCAAGGTCTGATCAAAACACATCATTTGCCCACCAAGGAACAACAGGCTGATCTTCTAACAAAGAGCCTTGGTCGAGTGCAGCATGACTACTTAATGTCCAAGCTAAAGTTAAAAGATATCTTTCAACCATTAGCTTGAGGAGGGGTGTTGAATCAAGCATTACTGACAGCTGTGTACAGCTAATTATATGTAATAAGTTAGTGGTGTGATAAGTGATAGTTAGAAGTAGTTAGGAAGTTAAGTAGTTGGATTAGTATAAATGTACAGTACTCTTCCATTTGTTAGTTGAGTTAGTGAAAGTAGAGCATAACAACTCATTTTACTCCCATCTGTTTCTTTCTCTTTCTAGCCTTCACCGCCATAGCTCATAGATGAATCTAGAGTTCATCACTAAACATATTATTTATTTATTATCATTTTTGTTTGACCAAAAGTTATCGAGATCTTTTTGGTTAAATCAATTAGAGATGGTGAAGAGGTAAATCTCAGCTAAGAATAATAAAATCTAGATTGAAAGATATTGAGGATGAACACAGTGGATAATGCTTCTTGATACCACGAAATTGAACGAGTAAGCATCGATATGATAGCTTTGAATGTAGGAAGCTATTGTAAGGACTATTCTTGTTTTTCAATCAAATGTTCAAGAGAAAGAAAAAAGACCCCCTGTTACAGAGCCTTCCCCTTCTATTTATAATGGACAATCCCCTCCTGAACCCTAAAAGATATAACAAAAAAGAATATTCCAAAGTATATTCTGACGGGCTCGTGCTGCCCCTACATTACTACCAATGTCGTACGTTCTCCAGCCGCTATCAGTCATCGCCTTCCTCAACGACCAAAGGACGCCGTGTCGTGAGGGTCCCGTCCCTCGTCAGTGGCCGAGGTCGTCCAAATTTTGACCCATACAATTTTCACTTGAATAGTTTATTTATGAAATGAGTTTCAACATCAAAGGTTAATTTTTAGCACTTAATGCTCATCAAATATTTTCAATAAGCTAATCAAAACGAGATTTAAGAATTTATTTAAAAAAACAAATAGCAATGATTTATTAATTCAATAATAAATATTTTCAAATATATTCATTTTTCTAAAATTACAACTGACTTGAAATTGGAGAAAATATATATCCAATCCTCAGCACCATGAATGAATACATCAAATTTTATATGTGAAGGTGACTTTGAGGAAGCAAGCGAACGAGAAAACATCGAAAGGATAACAATATTAAATGTATAAAATAATCTTACAAGGAATGTAAAGAGGACAAAATCGATCAAATCAACGAATAAAACCAAGTGCACGTGGACTTGACCTCCCCACTCGTGTGGTCAATCATCAATCTACTGCCACGTCCCCCATTTCCTTCTTATGATAGAGACCCGACCAACAACAGCTCCATATTTATAAAAAAAAATATTTGTTGAAAGATAAATCTAATTGATGAATAATCCAATTACTTAATTATCTGGCAATCAATCCAAAAAATAAATAAGAGATGCAATCTATGTGCTGGAATATATCAAGTCAGGCTCGCCTAACTAAAACAAAAAACAAATTTGCACCTTGCGTGTTGTCATCGTCTGTTGCTTGGATTAAGCAAATTACTCATAAAACTAAATTTTAAAATTTTTGTCTGAATTATCACATGAATTAAGCTCAAGCCGCTTAATGTATTAATTGTTTTGAAGAATTTATGAAAATGGAATAGAATTATATTCTGTCTATAATTTTTGGGACAATTTACTATATGAGTTTCTTGGCAAAAATTGCGAAGACTTTTTATTAAAAAAATGTGTTTGGATTCTTGCTGTATTTAAAAAAAAAAAAATCGTTCAAAAATATTCAGAAAAAAGGTATTTCACAACAATTAACCTTTGAAAATAGTATATTTTAACAGCCAAAATCATTAATTATAGGAGTGCTTTTTATGTTTGAAAATAAATTTGGATCTAAGCTAATTTTCTTGATTCTTGAATATTCTCTTTTTTCTTCCTTTTCCCTTTTGGGTTCACGAAAATTAACTTGGCGAAATTAACGAATCAAGGATTGTGAAAAAAGTGTTCCTTGATTAAGATGTTTGACAAAACCATGTCATAACCAACGAGGTAGAGGTACTGTGCTTGGAGCACGACCAAATTCCTTCTTGGTTAAAAGACAAAACTACCCAAATCTCAAATGACCAAAAACCCTCTCCCCGTCAATTTTTATTACAAAAGTGTAATCCCATAAATGCGAGAAGTGTGGGTATTAGAAATTCATGATTTATTCGAGAAAAAAATCCAAAATAAATAAAATCATATAAGCTTTACCATTTGAAACCTCGATTCAAACATTGAAATTCTGGGAGAAGCCCCTTCGTTGAGATAGAGAGATAGTTTTCGATAGGTCTTCCACACAAGAAAAATATTTCCAAAACATGTCTAAAGAAATCATAAGAGTAAAAACAATAAAATAAAAATACAAAAAAAAAAAAGAGAAGTATTTACAATTAAAATAGTTTAAAAAAGCTAAAGTAAAAGAAAAAAATAGTAATAATAAATTGAAGAATAAAATAACAATAGAAAAATTATAATAATGACATCGATAAGGAGAAGAGGGAGCAAATAAGATAAAACCTAGAATCACGCATTCCCATAGAAAAGAGAGAAATCGCTCGATTACTTATTAACCTTTTATTCTAAATCAATCTCTATGCTTTCGTATCTAGGCATGTCTTTGGTGAGATGAAGATGTATAATGTCCTGTCTAATCACCTCTCTCCGATTCTTCCTTGATCTATCCTCTACCTCTTCTTAGACCTAACACAGCCAATCTCTCGCATCTCCTCACTGAAATATCTATATTCGTTATCATCATATGCCCAAACCGTCTTAGTCTCAATTCTCGCATCTTGTCCGCCATGAAAGCTATTCCCTTCAGTTTTTATTAAGGAAAAAAAAGGGAGAAAGAGGATCAGATGAGAAAGCTGTACAGGATGGAAAGCGTAGTGGACTTGAAATGTTGATGACCTGTCCTTACTAGGATTTTATCTAGAAGCACCTTCCTCTCTAATAATTGAAACAGATTATTGATCATTGAGATCGTTATAAATAAATGTGAAGTATATTATATATATGCTACTATCATTTCTTTTTGGCTGAAGAGTATGTGTATTTTATTTGTGCTAATATTTTTGTTCTTCAACATAGGTAAAAAGAGTAAGAAAAACACAGTTTTGCATTCACGATCAACACTGAGAATTGAACTCGCTCGCGATATTTGTGAATATGTAATATTTATCCTTCCGCGCAAATAGTGATGTTTCAATTCTCATTGATCAGTCTGCTATACAAAATATACCTTTGTCCGAGTAATGTTGAATTAGATTTTTGAAATTTATACAATTATTTATAGGGTTAATTTGTTTCTAGTGCCACTTACAATAACGTTTTCTTGTTCTTTCTTCTATACAGACATATCAAAAGTTGTTGATGACTTATCGACTGCTTCAGAGCTTCAGATGTTAATTAGTTTGTCAAATTGACTGCTGTAATTAGGGATTAGAATTAGTTTGAAGAGAGACGAAGAAACTATGTTAGCTCAACTACAATGAGTACAGATACAAGCTTATATAGCTGATGCTTTCTTCTTAGTCACGTGATTGTCACGTGACTCTAACTAACTTCAATTAACAGCTAATTGATAGCTCATTAATCATTAATTGCTTCTAACAACCAGCTAACAGTTATGCTTATGCTCTTCTAGTTGCATTGCTCTGCCACTGCGCATGTATATTCCAATATAGTTGACTGCAATTTTATGTATAACTTATTGATGTTCGTTTGATTAAGATTCTAGTAGGTTGAGTTAATTATGTGTTAGAGCGTGATTAAAGGAATCAAATGAATCACAACATGGAAACTAAATTCATACTATTGCTAGTTTTGCTTTGTCATTCTTTGATCATTAGATTTTTGGTTGGAACAAAAATGCAATAATTGACAAGTCAAATAATGGTAGGGAGAGAGATGGGAACCAAGTGAGTGAAGCAAAAAGCACAAAAGAACAAAAGAGAGAGCCCCGTGCGTGCAACTCTGGAGTTCCAATCAATGTACCATCACTCATTTAATGAAAAGTGAGCACAAAACAAGAAGAGCAAAAAATAAATAAAATACTCCTCCAATTCCAAGATAAATAAATGTGTGCGTGTGTGTGGGTAGACATTAATTCTTTCCCTCAACTCAACAGTCAACACCCAAAAAATAAAATTAAAAATAAACCCAATCGTGCGGAGGGTCCGTTTCGTTCAGTATCAACCTTTTGCAGGCTAATGAATGCCATCTTTTCTGCACTTTACCTTTTTTTCTCTTCCCCTATCTCCTTCACACATCCCTATCTTCTCTTCATTTGGCCCCGGCCTTCTATAACTAGACAGCTCGATCGATGCATAAAGTTTCCGCTATGCGTAGTGTTTGAGGAACGAATGGATCACAATGATCTATTATACGTAATATTACCCTTTATTTTTGGAAGAGGCTGTTTTCACGACTCGAACTCACATGACAGCAACTTTACCAATTACGCCAGTACTCCCCTTCTCCTTCTATGACTTATCGATTTTCATATTTGTTCCTCTCTTTTTCTTCCCACTCTTATCCTCTGTCGGCAATTTTTCTTTTATTATTGGCCGACACGCACCCTAGTTGACAGCAAATTAAAATGAAACTAAAACTGAGATATGGGCTCAGTTTAGATAATAATGCTTAGAAGCAATTCCTTCAAAATTACATTTTTTTATTATTTTTTATTAGTTGTTGTGGTCAACAGCAAAAAGAACGTATATATGCAAGTCACAACCAAGTTCGAATATCTCTTAGTTACTATTGTTATCTTGTTGGACATTCACCTATTTAATTATGTGAAAAAAAACAAGTAAAGAAATGAATTGAAGAAACTACTTACATTAAAGTAAATTGCTACATAGGTTATCACAAACAAAGAAGTAAATTGGTACATACGCAACATAATATTAGGATTAAATTATTCCTAAAGAAAAATAATTGATGAACGAGCTTAAGACCAGTAACAATCAAAGCTAGTAATATAACAACTGATTTAATACACACATACACACACTTGATTTAATTTGATAAATATAACAATGATTTTCCATCTTAGAAAAGTATAACAATAAATAGAAAAAGAGCAAGAGAGGATTATTAGTGTTAGTTAGGGGTGGCAAACATGCGGGTAAGATATGGGTAGGTCAAAAATGGATAATGCAGCAAAAATGAACAAAATATTTAACTTGTCCATATTTAATGCAGATAGAAAATGTATTAACCAGTGGATAATACAAGTACTCATATTATGTGTGAAATTTTGAATGAATCATTTTTTTTGGAAAATTTTTTGTATCCTAAATTTAAGGAGTCCGCAATTAGAATCTTTACAAATGTAAAAATTAAACTAATTAGTTATTCATTAAGTATTCATCTTTTAAGTGAATAATACAGATCTTATTCATATTGGATTATTTTATAAAATTTTATTATCCAATCTATTTTTAGCGGATAATATTTTTTTTAATTTTTTTTGCCATCAGTAATGTTCGGTATGAAAAATAAGGTAAATGTCGCCGTTGCTACTACAGGGAAAAAAGGAAGAGAATAAAAACAAATGACCAGCAAAGCAATGCAAAGGAATAAGAGGTTTTTCCCGTGCCGTTTTGTCGAAACACAAGAAGCAAATTTGGATTGAAACTTGACTTTTCTGAAAATGGTAGTAAAAGTGATAGAGAGTTGTATCAAGTGAAATTTTAAGGTGTACGCATTTATTAACTTGTACGTATGTATTATTTTATTTATGGTGAGATTAAATGAATTTGCAGCTTACTGATTGCAATTTTTACATTGTATTCAAGTGACATAAGTAATGGGATCTATATGTAAGTGATATCAATTTATTATTACAATTCAACTTACATATAGTTCGAATTTTGGACTATAGCGGTTCTACAACTTTATTTCTTGTTTCAAATTCATCGTCAATCTCAAACAAATGGGTGTGTATATTTGATGATACATTTATAGAAGGGTGTCTACATTACTGATATTAATATCCTCTCTCTAGTTTTCTCGTTACGGTTGAACTTCTTTATAACAATATCTCTATATAATAAGCATTCATTATAAAAGTCAAATTTTTGTTGAAACCAATTTTTATGTGATGCTATAATATATGTCTTCTATAACAATAATTTAATATAACATCCAGAAAATATTGAAACAAATGAAGTGTTATAGAGAGGTTTGATTGCATTTATTGTAGGTCCACCGCTTCTCAAAACTATACGAGAAAAGAGGGAAAACAGAATTATGGGCCAGTTGAAATTATAAGCAAATAGTACCTTTAAAATTATTTTCAAAAATTTACAGAAAAGATTAGGGAGAGGAGGGGTTAGGGGAGATCGCATCATATTGTCAAATCCCTATCCAAGGATCTCTCTAAAGATCTACATTTTTCTTCAAGTCACAATCCCAATCAGCCTTTTGTGCCACACCAAGACAATCCATCAATTTCAGCACAAAGTCAATAAACAAAATGATAGGAGTAGTAGAGAAAATCAATATTAATTAAGAAAAAATTTCACAAAAATACATATCCCTCTCTCTTTTGCAATCCATAATAATCTCACTCTCACATACTGATTAGACTAGTCGTTCATGTACGCACTTTGTGTACGGTCTCTCACCTATATTGATTTTCATTTGTATGGTTTCCATTTAATTAGCTTCATGTTCTATTGGATAGCAACTCTACACGCTTACAGTCTCGTTTTGGACATTGCAATTAATTTGGAGCACCATATATGTGATTAAATTATCATTATCATATCTTTATCATCCAATTTTTTTTTCCTTTTTTGCATCATTAATGACGTGTAACGATTTGAAGATACATAAATGTACGATAATGACATGTAACAGACGTAGTAAGCTGTTTGGTCTTTTTAAGACTACATTCGATATGAATAAGTAATTCGAATCACAAACTTTGTTTCTACAAATGGTGGCACTAGCTGTAAGATAACGAAGTTTCAAATACAAGGAGCTATGTTAGTTTTAGTTTTATTAATCGTACACGCTGGGGTTGATGCACACTTTAGATAGTGAATGCGTATAACAAACAAATAAAATATTGATACTCTATGTTCACGGATTGAAAATCATAACATTCTTATGAATACATGGCCACCACCAAAAGAGAGATTATTCAACTTTTAATTTATTTGCACCAAAATTATTCTATTTACCGAAATTAAAGTATTTAAATAATCTTTTTATTATCAAAAGTTCGTTCTACTTTGCCTAATTATCATAAAATATGTCTCATTTGTTTTCTCCTAATAATTTTCTGTAATGGTTACCTGATAGTTGAGTAACATTTTTTTTTTACTAAAATAGGCTAACGATTTCTTGATATTTATAAAAAAGTTGAGTATTTTTTTCGTTAAAAATAATAATAATTTTGTGACTTTGTTGTAGTAAAATTAAGGTCGAGTGATTATTCATAATATTGACCCAAAAGAGTGTAGTGGAATGGATTTTTACACCTCAAAATAGAATTGTCTCGGGTATAAGTCGTAGCAATTGAAAAACCCGTGATAGGAAATGTTTCCTCTATTAATAATCACATACACACTGTTTTGAATTAATCCAGTGCAGCAAATTTTAAATATCACATTTAAAAAAAAAAAAAGAAAAGTTGGTCAAGGATTTTGTAGGTCTCTACTAACCCAGCTCAGAGCCAAATGTTTTTGGTTGGGGATTTGAGATATTCCCAAACCCTAAATAGCTCAAGGGTGTAGGTAGAATCTTTATTATAGGAGTACATAATTTCTACTTTTTGGTTTCCAAAATTCAAACCCATTGTCCAACAATCCAGACGCACGTGTGCTGTGAGTTTCAGTCAAAGTTAAAAGATTCATCGAGCAATGTGACAAAACATTTGAACACATAGGTAACTGGATTTGACATAAAATACAGAAAGTGCAATGCTGCTATTGCTTGGCCTCGTCAGCTCAGAACTCGTTTTCCTTAACTATTCATAAATAACAAATCTTGGACTGTGAATATAAATCTCACAGTCATAGTTTTGGATGTGTCCTGTTGAAGGTTTGTTAAAGTGCTGTTTTCATAGTAACTTGTTTTTTTTTTTCTTTGAATATGAGATTTGGTGCATTTACACAGGAGAAGCATTAGCAATTATTTGTAAATCATTGATATGGAACATCCTTAAATGCATTTAGATTTGACACCAACGTAATGGTCGGAATCTGTGTTATTTCCAAGTCAGTTGATGTAATTAGGGTGGGAGTTTATCTCATTCAATAACAAGCATCCAATCTTATCGTGTTATTAGTGAATTAACACTAATTAGAAAGAAAGTAACAGTAGGTATTACTTTTCTTTCCTTTTCCCTTTCATAATTGCTTGCCTCCATACTGAAATGTCCAAAAAGTTTTTCAAATTTAAGATATTATCAAGATAAGAACTTCAGTAAGTTTTAATGGGAAAAGAGGAGTAGCAAAGTTCAAATGTCACAAGAAAGTCTTCTAGTTATTTATTACAGTCAAGAGGTTCAGACACTACTACAGTATTCAGTCTCGGAATTTCAAACTTGCAGTTAGTATGTAACGAAAACTGCTAGCCCCACACCCCATATACCCACCCCCTATATACCTTTCGTCCCTTCGGTGTACAGAGGCGGATTCTTGATCTAACCTTTAAATTTGATGAGTTTAACGTTTATGTTCACACAACTTAACCGATAACACTTCTGCAATTAATAGTTTATCACTTAACATTTATAGAAATTTTGTGTTTTTTCACATAATTTTTTGTATAAAATTACTGGATTCAGCCGAACATGTTTCATGTATATTTCCTTAGCCCTAGCCTCTCTCTCTGTGTGTCCAGTGTCCACTTATTAACATGGTAACCAAGAATGTGTCCTGTAGCGACTTAAGTAATTCCCTTAGGCAGCAGATGTATTTGATGTACATGTGAACCACTTAGTCTTTAAGTGCCTTTTTTTTTCTTCTACCTCCAATAGGGTGGAATGCATGTGCTTTCTTCACTTAAGTCTATATAATTCCTCATTAATTTAAATACATTTTCTTCATTCAAAAATATACATCAATACCCTAATGATTAAGGAAAAAAGGATCATTCTAAGTGCTGCAGCTGAATAGTTACTTTGTTTTAATCCGTTTTAACAATCAACATCCACACCCCTCAAAGGATAAAAACAAAACTATTGCCAGGCCAGGCAAATTCTTTCTTGTTAAACAAATGGCTAATAGCCAAAAAGGAGTCGGTGGTCATAGATTAAATAAAAAAAAGTTGGAAACAAGGAGCTCTTCAGATCTTGACTAGCCATCTAAGTCAATTGGTTTGCATGAAATAGAAGTACTAAATGTTACTCTGCAGTAAAAGACATTGTCATTTATGAAGTTTTTTGTTACCCGAGGCTGCAGACCCCTTTCCGGTGTAGGGCGTGGGGTTTTGGCGTATTAGGCCACCACCCTCACAATTTCCCCTGTCTTTTTCCTTTTTTTTTTTTTTTAAATTTAGCTATCCTTTATTCTAAAATTTCTGATTTAGCTAATCAGAATTCGCATCGAATGAAAAGGATAGAACATTTTCTATCAATAAGTTCTCTATTTTCGGGGCTTAACTCCATCATTATTTTTTTACTACTTTCAAGTTTAGCATTCGTTGCACAAAGCTTATTTGCCCGGTTAATCAAAATTTGTACCATGTAAGGAGGGGTGGAAGGAGAACCTAAGCTCTGCGTTTTCAACGCAGAGTGTAAAAATTTATATCGGAATAACTAAAATTTTAATAAATAATAAATATGAATTCATAATTTTAAAGATACAATGAGTTCAATAATAAGAACTTAAAGATTAAACTCATCAAATTAAAATATTGAATCCGTCTCTATGAGCAAGGGTGGAGCTGTCCCTTCAACTATGGATTCGGTCGAACTTGATAGCTTTGATTCAAACCCTATATTTGTCTTAAGAAACTCATTGAATATGCACAAATTATTAAGTTAGAACCTAGTAACCTTAAAGAACTTGAATTCTGAACCCATAAGCTTCAAATTCTAGCTTCACCTCTGTCTACGAAAAATCCATGAAAGGGTATACACTCCTTATAAAAAAGAGTTCCATTTTTAAATCCGAAAATTCTAATTAAGGACGATGAAAATAACCATTGTACCACAAGCTTTAGTGGTCCCTCAGTCCTTTTTAACTCCAAAACCCATCTCCTCCTCATCTACGACAGTCTATATAAACAGAGCACACGCTTGGCCAGCTATTATGACTTAAAATTCTCAGAACTAAAGGAAGTCCATACCATTTAGACTTTGTCTGTGAGGTGGTTGGAACTGCATCAATGGCCTTCTTCTTAGTTTTTCTTGCTTTCTTTTTTGGGCTGTGTATCTTCAGTACTGCTTTATTGAGATGGAATCAGGTCAAATATAACAACAAAAGCCTTCCTCCTGGTACTATGGGTTGGCCACTTTTTGGTGAGACTACAGAATTTCTTAAGCTAGGCCCAAGCTTCATGAAAAATCAAAGAGCCAGGTACAACTTTATTATAGCACTTAAACATGACTTCTTGATCAAATTTCATTATGATTTTAATTTACTTGAATTTGCAATTTTGGTACCAGATTTGGGAGTTTTTTCAAATCACATATACTTGGATGTCCAACAATAGTATCAATGGATTCAGAGTTAAATAGATACATATTGGTGAATGAGGCAAAAGGACTGGTCCCAGGATATCCACAGTCTATGTTAGATATATTAGGAAAATGCAATATTGCAGCTGTACATGGTTCTGCTCACAAATACATGAGGGGTGCATTGTTATCTCTAATTAGCCCTACTATGATCAGAGACCAACTTTTGCCTAAAATTGATGAGTTCATGAGATCCCACTTAACCAATTGGGATAACAAAGTCATTGACATTCAAGAAAAAACCAATAAGGTCAGTCTATGAAATAATACTATCTAATGAAAAATCTCTGTTTTTCCTCTGCTCTGATCTAACTTTTGCTATATTTTTCCTCAGATGGCATTTTTGTCATCATTAAAGCAAATTGCTGGGATTGAATCTACCTCTTTAGCTCAAGAATTCATGCCTGAATTCTTCAAGCTAGTTTTAGGGACTCTTTCACTTCCTATCAACCTTCCCAACACCAACTACGGTAGTGGATTGCAGGTAAATTTACTCGTTATAACAGTAAAGTCACATAACTATTTTTTTATTGCATTAAAGTAATTAAACTTTATCGCTAAAATTTGTGATTATGACAAGTTTAGGGGAATCTAAATTATAAAATGTTTTTTCAGGCAAGGAAAATTATTGTCAGCTTACTGAGGACACTAATAGAAGAGAGAAGAGCTTCAAAAGAAATCCAACACGATATGCTTGGTTACCTTATGAATGAAGAAGCAAATAGATACAAATTAACAGATGATGAAATGATTGATTTAATCATAACTATTTTGTACTCTGGATATGAAACTGTTTCCACTACTTCAATGATGGCTGTTAAATATCTTCATGATCATCCTAAAGTTCTTGAAGAACTAAGAGTAAGTCCCAAAACCAGAGATTTAATTAGCAGTTAATTTTCTACATTTGCTGTTTTATTTATTTATTTATTACCTTGATTTTTAATTCTACAGAAAGAACACTTGGCTATTAGAGAAAAGAAAAAACCGGAGGATCCTATTGATTACAACGATTACAAGGCAATGCGGTTCACACGAGCTGTAAGTGTCTTACGTTATTTTGAGTACTCGTGCAAAAGAATATTTACATGATCAGATCACTTAAAAATTGTCAGTAATAAGTGGAACAAGTTTGCACACAAATCACCAGGCAACCTTCTATAACAGATTAAATTGCACTATATTCCGATATTGTTACTGTATATAAAATAAATCCTTAGTTTAAATTTGACAGTTTGTCAACTGAATGTCAGCATATTTAATCTATACGTTTTTTGGTGGTGCAGGTAATTCTTGAGACCTCCAGATTAGCAACAATAGTAAATGGGGTTCTAAGGAAAACAACTCAAGATATGGAAATAAATGGTAAGAATTCTAAGTAAAATCTCATGCATATTATTATTATTTTTTGTGTGATTGATTTAATTATGGGCATCAGGTGCAAGGCCAAATATTCTTCTAATTTAGACTCATTAAAATCTTTAAAATAATAGAGGATGTATAATATATGATCATCTTTTTGTTATGGACCCTATAATACCAAAGTACCACATGGCACACCTACCATTCCAGCCTATACAGTTCCCCTCATGACCCATATGTCGTCTTAATGAGTAGTTCTAATCTGTAAACTTTTTCTGAAAAAGAAAATAGTATAATTCCCCCATTATTATTTCCTATCATCAGAAATATTCTAAAAATCATTACTTTAATATATTTTTCTCCCAAAAAGTTTGGTCTTTTTTTTAATGTTAATGTGTATTTTTTTAGGATACATTATTCCCAAAGGATGGAGAATATACGTATACACAAGGGAGTTGAATTATGATCCAAGGCTTTATCCTGATCCGTATGCATTCAATCCATGGAGATGGCTGGTTAGTATTAATTATTTGCGCGACGAAAAAAAAAAAAAGAAGAAAGAACTGTGTTTAAATTAATTAATTGTGTTTAAACTATTTTTTAATTGGAATTAACAAATATTTGTGTTGCTAATTGCAGGATAAGAGCCTGGAAAACCAAAATTCGTTCTTGGTATTTGGTGGAGGTACTAGACAATGTCCTGGGAAGGAACTTGGGGTAGCAGAAATTTCTACATTTCTTCATTACTTTGTTACAAAATACAGATGGGAAGAAGTAGGAGGAGATAAATTGATGAAATTTCCCAGAGTTGAAGCACCAAATGGTCTACGGATTAGAGTTTCAACTTACTAACTATCATTTCATGAATGTACAGAGGCCAAAAAAAAAATGCCCCCAAAAAATTTGTAGGCAGAAATCTGAGAGTAACAGGGATGTATATCTTATTGTTCCCGCTAACACGATGATGAATTAAACACATTTTTTTGCAGAGTAATTACTGCGCAATTACGACCAATTACTTCAAGACAATGTTCATATAGCCACATAAATATGCAAATAAATAAATAAAATGAAACTGAAAATCATTAAAAACCAATTTATAACGTAGAAAACTAGAAATAGTGTCCGCTCGCCACTTTTTGGCGTTGTAATTGAAAATTAGCCACTGTTATAGGGTTTCATTTGTCAAATTCGCAACTCAATGAAATAGACTAAAAAGTGGCTATATGTGAATTTTACCCATGTTTTACAGTCAGGAGAGCCCATAGATAATGGGCTGGACTGAACTTTTTCGTCGTTGCAAAATGTGGGCCGGTCCATTTTGATTCAAAGCCCATTAGCAACTGTTGTTTTCTTCCGTGTAATCGGCATCGGTGAGCTTCCAAATATAAGCAAACAAATTTTCACGTATGTATAATAATGTTTGATTATGCGTTCTTATTTTAATATTTTGCTCCCAAAAATTGCACACTGCAGCTAAAGTAGCTCTGGATGTTGCTTTTGGGACTTAAATCAGAATAATGAACTTCAAAAGCTCAATTTCAACGCACTTTTGCACCTTTCCTTAATCTCAACTCCTAGTTTAAAAAGCCTTAAACATTACGTTTCCCTTTCGTAAATATGTAGCCAAAAGCTCTAACCTTTTAATAAGTAAAATACTTCTTTGTAGACAAAAGAGCCATACTCGAGCGAAAAGAGACTTATACCTATTATTCTTTTGTGACTAGAATTAGATACCCCATCTTAATGAATACAAATTTTTAAAAATGGCATGAACATCATATTAAAATTGTGTTTCAATTATAAAATAAATTTTCTTTTTTTGTAAATTTATGAATGTATTGGGGAAAATTGTATTTTATATATAAGGTGACGTGTCAGTACACGTGGATTGGTCAAATGGTTAATGAATCGTAATTAGGCACGATTCAAGAATTGTAAAACAGACACGAGCAAGAAAGGAGGAAGAGGCACGAGACATCAGATAAGTAGTACGGTGCTCGAACCTACTTAAATCATTTATATCTGGGCATCAGAAGGAATGAATCTGGTTATAAAAAGTGTGAAGATACAGCATTTAATGGGTATTAAATGCTGAGTCCTTTAAGGAATATATATATTCAATGTAATGATTGTGTAACGTAGCATTTAATGTCTTTAATTATTCATAATAACCTCATTATGATTTGTGCATAACGTACAATCTCAAAAGTACTTATAAAAAGGAGATATATGATCAATTGTAGGGGACACGAAAGACTATTGAAATATACATTGATATCATTCGTTTTTCTTGATTATTATATTGCTACTCAGAATTATTTTCTTCTATTCATTTCTTTGATTATCAGTAACCCGAGTTCTTCTAAATTCTAGCTTTGACTAAAATTCCATTTTTTGGTTAAACAAATTGGTTCCGTTACCGGGAATCTGATAATCTATTTCCTCTTTGCTTAACTTTCCTTGTTACATCAATTATGGCAAACAACAATGATAACACTCAAGGAAATCAAGAAAATCAAACAAATCAACAACTTTAGGGAGATCTGCAGGATAATAACGCATTAGTTCATTCTCCACAAGGTTCTCCACGACGGTCTCGTGAAGGCACTCCTGAGGGATCTCATACAGATGGACAAGCCCAATTTGAAAATGTGGAGGCTATGGATGAAGCTTTACAAAAACTTATCGCCACACGAGTCAATAAAGCTCTTCAAGCTTTTGTCAGTCAACTACCTGTTGCACCACCTACACCCACACCAAATAACAACACTCTAGAGAACCCTCGTTCCGGACTCGTTAATTCAGGTAGTGGTGGAACCCCCAGCGAATCACAGGAGGGAGAACCAGGTAATTCTAATTTACAGAATTTAGTACTAACATTGCAGAAACAGCGCAAAGAGCAAAGTGACCGCATAGAGCAGATACCTGGGGTGCCGCCCGTGATCAAAGAGGTAGATATGGATAAGTATTCTCAACAGCCTTGGAAGCCAAGTGCTGCTCCTCTCCCAATTCCAAAATAGTTCAAAATGCCTGATATACCAAAGTACGATGGAACAACAGACCCACGAGACCATGTTATTGCATTTACAATAGGTGTAAAGGGCAACGACCTGACTAAGCAGAAGATTGAATCAGTCTTAGTCAAAAAATTCGGTGAAACGCTCACTAAAGGAGCGTTAACATGGTATTCTCTTTTACCCGAAAATTCTGTAAATTCTTTTGTCGAGCTTGCAGATTCTTTTATCAAAGCACACTCGGGAGCTCAAAAAGTTGAAAAAAGAATGGAAGATATCTTTAAGATCAAGCAAGGAGACTCAGAATTGCTTAGAGAATTCGTGGACAGATTCCAACGTGAAAGAATGACATTGCCACGTGTACCTGACAATTGGGAAACTATAGCCTTCACAAGCAACTTGAATGAGAACAGTTCAGAAGCTACGAGGTGACTCAAGGAAAGCCTCCGAGAATTTCCAACAACAACGTGGAATGACGTCTATAACAGATACAGTACAAAGATGAGGATTGAAGAAGATATTATTTTACGACATAAAAAAGAAGAAAAAGTAAGTTCAAGACGTGCAGAAAATGAAAAAAGATCCGGTAAAAACAGGTACGATCCATACATGGGACCTGCAGGAAGAGACTCACGATCAAAGCAGGATAATCAAAGGTACGATCACTGATCAAGGAATAAAGAGTCAGGCTCGTCATCCAGATTTGGGAACGATCGAAACACACGCGAGCCAAGAAATGATGATAGAGGTCTGAAGGTAAGGTTTGGTGGTTATAATTTCAACGTAAGCACTTCTGAACTCGTAGCTGTTTTAAGGAGCATGGGAGATAAGGTACGGTGGCCAAAGGATATGCGATCGAATCCAAACAGACGAAACCCTGATCATTGGTGCGAATTTCATAACGATCACGGGCATAAAACAGCAGATTGCAGGTTTCTGCAAGGTGAAGTTGATCATTTGCTAAAACAGGGGTATCTCACTGAGTTATTCAGTGAGAAAGGTAAACAAGCATACATGAAGAACAGGCAAGAGCCTCCAAAACCGCCTTCACCCAAGAGAACTGTCAACGTTATAAGTGGGGCTGAAGAGATCAACGATGTGTCGTATAAAAAGGTTTCAAAAGTAACAATTACCCACGGGAAGCGGCCTCGACATGTCTTGGAAGGAGAAAATATTACATTCGATGATGCAGATGCCGAGGGCCTATTAACTCCACATAACGACGCATTGGTAATATCTTTACTTGTACATGATACTAACGTGAAACGAGTTTTGATTGATCCAGGTAGTTCTGTGAACATTATTTTGATACGAGTATTGCGTGAGATGCAAGCTGAAGAAAAAGTAATACCAAAGGCACATACTCTATCTGGGTTTAATAATTCCAGCGTCATTACAAAAGGAGAGGTAACGCTCACCACATTTGCTGAAGGAGTCATCAAAGACACAAAGTTCCAGGTAGTAGACATGGAGATGGCTTACAATATGATTCTTGGGAGACCATGGATCCACGAGATGGACGTTGTTCCTTCAACTTTGCATCAAGTTATTAAATTTCCAATGCCATGGGGAATCTGTCAAATCAGGGGAGATCAACAGACATCTAGGAACGTCAACTCCGTGGCAGACTCAAGCACGAAGGGTGAAGAAAAATAGCAATTACAGAATTCAGTTGAGGATAACATAGCGTCAACCTTAACTGAACGTGAACAAACAGATGTAGATTCAAGGCCCGATCCCATTCAAGAACCAGAGGAAAATGAAAACATCAAGATGACGATAGAAGAGTTGGAAGCTGTGGTTTTGTTTATACACTGGCCAGAAAGAAAAGTGTATATAGGAGCTAATCTTAGCCCGGAGGTGAAGCGTAAGTTAATTGAATTTTTAAAAGCTAACGCAGACTGGTTTGCTTGGTCCCACACTGACATGACAGGTATACCACCGGAGGTGATGACTCATAAACTAAATGAAGATCCTTCACATCCCCCAGTAAAGCAAAAGAAAAGAAAGCAAGGAACTTTCAAGAATCAGTTGATTCAAGAAGAAGTCCAAAAATTGCTAAAAATTGGCTCTAATCGTGAGGTAAAGTATCCTAACTGGTTAGCCAACACTATTGTAGTTCCAAAAAAGAACGGTAAGTGGCGGGTTTGTGTAGATTACACAGATCTTAATAAAGCATGTCCTAAAGATTCTTTTCCACTGCCACACATAGATCAATTGATTGATGCAACTGCAGGTCATGAACTATTAAGTTTTTAGATGCATATTCAGGGTATAATCAGATTAAAATGGACCGAGGAGATGAAGAAAAAACTTTCTTCATAACAGACAGGGGGACTTACTGTTATAAAGTAATGCCCTTTGGTCTAAAGAATGTCGGAGCAACGTATCAAAGGTTAGTTACCAAAATGTTTCAAGAGCATTTGGGAAAAACTATGGAGGTATATATAGATGATATGCTTGTTAAAACTCAGCATTCAGGAGATCATATATCGCATCTATCTGAAACCTTTAAAATTTTGCGAAAATATAACATGAAATTAAATCCTGAAAAATGTGCATTTGGTGTGGCATCAGGTAAATTTTTAGGTTTTCTTGTTTCTAACCGTGGTATTGAGGTGAATCCTGCACAGATTAAGGCCATTGAGGAAATCCCTGAAATACTTACGAGCAAAAAAGAAGTTCAAAGATTAACAGGGAGGATTGCAGCCTTGGGAAGATTCATTTCTAAATCATCAGAAAAATGTTTTCAATTCTTCTCAGCCCTTAAGAAGAAGGATCGTTTTGAATGGAACGAAGAGTGTCAGCAAGCACTCAAAAATTTGAAAGTGTACTTATCAAATCCACCGTTACTAGCAAAATCAAAGGCTGGAGAAAGATTGCTCATTTACCTTGTTGTTTCAGAAGTAGCGGTAAGTGCGGTTTTGGTTCGAGAAGAACAAGGTAAACAATCCCCTATCTATTATGTGAGTAAATCTTTGTTAGATGCAGAAACGAGGTATCCTCAATTGGAAAAGCTTGCGCTCGCGTTAATCATGGCATCTAGGAAATTAAGACCTTACTTTCAGTGTCATCCTATTGTTGTAGTAACCGCCTATCCTGTACGTAATATATTGCATAAGCATGAATTATCAGGTAGCCTGGCTAAGTGGGCAATAGAGTTAAGTGAATATGAAATCACGTACCAACCTAGAACTGCTATAAAATCACAAGTGTTAGCTGATTTCGTGGCTGATTTTAGCCACAACATGCAATTAGAAGCACAAAAAGAATTACAGGTGCTCAATGGAGCTAATCCAGGAACTTGGACTTTATTCGCTGATGGTTCATCTAATGTAAAGGGAGCAGGTTTAGGGATTGTTTTGGTACCACCTACGGGTGAAACCATTCGACAGGCTATCAAATGTCATTCAGTAACTAACAATGAGGCAGAGTATGAGGCTGTGATTGCAGGTTTAGAACTGGCACGAGAACTTGGCATAAATTCGGTTATAATCAAGAGCGATTCGCAACTCGTGGTTAATCAAATGCTGGGCACTTATACAGCCAGGGAAGCAAGGATGCAGCAATATTTAGAAAAGGTGCGGGAGCTAATAAGGCAATTTCAAACTTGGAAAGTTACACAAATACCAAGGGATGAAAATCTTGAAGCAGACGCTTTAGCTAATCTCGCATCTGCGGCTGACGTGGCAAGCAATGCAAATACCTCAGTTATTCATTTATTTCATTCAGTTCTCGACCCTGACAAGAATGAGGTAAATTTTAATAATTTAACTTGGGATTGGAGGAACGAGATTGTAGCTTTTTTGCAATATGGAACCGTCCCTGATGACAAGAAAAAAGCCCATGCACTTCGCAAAAAGGCTGCTCGCTACTGTTTAAATCAAGGCAACTTATATCGTAAAATGTTCGGTGGCCCCTTAGCTAGATGCCTCGGTCCTTCTCAAACAGAATACGTGATGAGGGAAATACACGAGGGGCATTGTGGAAATCATGCTGGAGGAAGATCATTGGTAAGAACCTTAATTAGGGCAGGTTACTATTGGCCAAAAATGGAAGAAGAAGCGGAAAGTTTCGTGGCCAAATGTGATAAATGTCAAAGGTACGGTAACAACATGCATAGACCTGGGGAATTATTACATCCGATCATAGCACCATGGCCATTCATGAAGTGGGGAATGGATATCGTGGGTCCATTACCACAAGCAAAAGGACAGGTAAAATTTTTGCTCGTACTTATTGATTATTTTACTAAATGGGTAGAGGTAGGAGCCTTAAAACAGGTACGAGAAAAGGAAGTTGAAGATTTTATTTGGCGAAACATCATATGCCGATTTGGCGTACCAAAGGAGATCGTATGTGACAATGGTCCTCAATTTATTGGAGCTCAAGTCACAGAATTTTTTCAAAGTTGGCAAATTAAAAGGATTACGTCCACAACTTATCATCCCGTAGGTAATGGGCAAGCAGAATCTACAAACAAGGTTATTGCTAATAATTTAAAGAAGCGTTTGGAGGAATCAAAAGGAAATTGGCCAGAGGTGCTACCTGGTGTTTTATGGGCATATCGCACAACAGCAAAAACGAGCACAGGAGAAACACCCTTTTCGTTAGTTTATGGAGCTGAGGCTTTGATTCCAGTTGAGATAGGAGAACCAAGCACACGATTCATGCAAGCGACACAAGAATCTAATGACGAAGAGATGCGGGTCAATTTGGATCTACTGGAAGGCAGGAGAGAAGCTGCATTAATAAGAATGGCAGCACAAAAACAAGTAAGAACGATATTACAACAGGAAAGCACGCCTCAGGTTCTTTAAAGTTGGGGACTTCGTACTTAAAAAGGTTTTCCAATCTACAAAGGCAGCTAACCCGGGTAAATTGAGTCCAACTTGGGAAGGACCCTATAAAGTTCGTGATATTGCAGGCAAGGGAGCATATGAATTGGAGACAATGGATGGAAAAGTACTACCTTCACATTGGAATGCTGTTCATTTGAAGAGATATTACTTCTAAGAAATACCCATGGTCAGGTATCACCATTTTACATTTAATTTTTTGAATTGTTAAAATTTTACTAACAATTTTAGATGATAGGCAAAAAGCTAGCCCGTACTAAATGATAAGTCACGACCTGTAAGGCACACGGAATAACCTAAAATTCCTGGCCTAGGGTTACAATTATTCTAATTGAAATTTAAACGGGTTAAGCAGTCTTCATCTATAATCGTACCTCCGAGTCCCGTATGTATTTCCTTTTCAGGAAAAGGACCAAATAAGAGAAACTATCAAGTGCTCGAGGCTTCATACTTCAACACTCAAACACTTGGGGGACTACATAATATACACAAGCATATATAAAGAAGGCAGAGAAGATTGAAGAAAAATCAAGCCTGAAAAAGTCAAGTGCAGAGTAATAAAAGTCACATGAAGTCATGAGCCAAGGCTAAAGAAAACCTTACTGTAGTTAGGGTAAAAGCTAAGTACTGAAGCAGGTTGTAAAGAAAAACCTTGCATTTATTTCTAAAAACGGGTTATAAAGAAAAACCTCGTGTTTATATTTTTTCTTAAAAATCTGTACAAGGGAAAACAGTTACGAGAAAGTTATAGATGTAATTCAAATAAATGTAAGGTGTTATTCAAAATTTGTCAAGGCTCAAAATAAAAAACTTGTCAATGTTATTCCAAAGAAACATGTGTGTTCCTATTTCTTTTATCGTATGTTAATACCATTATGAAGTTGAGACGTCTTCTTCATTAAGTGTCGAAATATAAAAGGGCCCTCTTTTATAAAACTCATGTTTAAATCATGAGATTAACAGAAGCATTTTTAAATAATAAAAATGCAAAATTATTCTATAAGTCCTTAAGAATAAAGGCAAGAATAAAAGCAAACAGAAGTTAAAATAGTAACATAAAAAACTTCTTGAATATTTAAAGACTAAGTAAGAACTTAGTCGCAAAACTACGAAATTGTTTATACAAATCGCCCCATGACAGACTTGGGGACTTGCGTTCCAAAATCAACCCTCAAATGATAACCGAGGGTTTGATCACAAATGTCTAAAATAATCTTTCAAAAGAATCTGAAAGCCTTAAACATGGTTTTCCAAAAAGGTACCTGCAAAAAGGGAATTTAATGAAAATTTTTCACTAAGAAGAGAGAACTGAAGAAGGATCATCAACGGGCTCAACTTGGGCAGGATCAGGAGCACCAACAGACGAGGTCTCAACTTGGCTTGCAACAGGAGGCACAATTGGGCTTAAAGAAGGAGAGACACCCGTGGTAATTTCGGCGTTCACAAGAACTTCAACAACGGGAGTTTTATCCACAGAAGTTTCAATCACGGGAGCTTCAACCTCGGGAGATGAAAAATCTTGTGTTTGTTGAGCTCGTTCAATGGTTTTATTCACTTAGCTAATTCTGATTCCAGGTTGAAGCTTTCTCGGCCCATTTCCAGTAAGGTGTCACGACGGGAATTTAAGAATGCCCAACTGACCTCAACATCAGTTTTCTCTTCAAGGATTTCATAATCCCTCTCCCAAGCAGCGACCTCATTCTTGAGCTCTTCATTTTCAGCCAAGACAGAGCTATAAGAAGATTGAAGGGTGACATGAGAACTCTCCAAAGCATGCACCTTATCAACAGAGGCTCGAAGATCCTCCTGTGCCTTAGTAAAATTCTGAACCAGCTCCCCGGCGTAAATTTCTTTCTGATTCAAAAGATCCTTCAACGCCCGGATCTCTTCACTAGCCTTGGATAACTGTTCAGAAAATGAAGACTCAAGGCGCTCCCTTTCCTTCTCTGCCTGACTTAATGAAGCCTTGTTGACTGCCAACTCTGAAGTTAATGCTCATACTTGCTGTTCTAAGGTACTTCTTCTCTCTTGTAATTCCTCCATGTCGATTTGAGCGCTGTCAAACTATTCCTTCCAGTTGTTTGCTTCCAACTGAGAATCACGTGCCACCTTCTCTAAGAGGGAGATTCTGCTCATCAGCTCAGTGCCAATAAGATTGGCCTACGTAAAAAAAAGAGAAGTAAAAATCCCAAAGTCGGAATTTTTTACAGAATGAAGAGAAGTAGGAAAGGAAAATACCTTTAAAGTGGCATGCACTATGTCATTCATTAGAGTCAGATTGCTATGGCTCTCAAGCTTAGCTTTCTCGATGGGGCCAATCAAAGGCTCGAGCCAAATATCAGCTTGACCGAACTTTCTCAAAAGGCTGTTATTAGCAGGAACCTCAATGGTTACGCTCCTCATAGTAGTACTCTTACTTGAAGAGCCTACCTCTGTATGATGAACAATAGGTGGAGGAATTGCCAAAGGAGGAACGGTGGAAGAAGGAACAGAAGCAAGAGTTGATGAAGGTAAAGAAGCAATCACAGGTACGGGAGATGAAAAGGAAGATAAAGGAAGCTCGTCTAGAACAGGTCCTAAGTTTCCACTACCAAAACCACTAACAAAAAGTTGATCGATAGACTCACAAGTGTCGTGAGGAGAAACGTCATCATCATCAGGAATGATAACTGGAGTAACAACGGGCTCGGAAAGAGACAGGTGAGGGGAGACTTCAGCCTCGTCATCAGAAACGATACGTCTCCTGGCTCGCGGTCTCGTCACCAGGGAGCCCTCATCTTCATCTTCTGGATTCTCTTCCTCAGTAACTTTTCTTTTTGAAGAACCCAAGAATATATCTTGGGCTGAAGAGGAACGAGAACTCAAAGAGTCACGAGAAGCTATGATTACCTTTACGGTGACTCCCCGAATAGCAAATCCTGATAAAAAGAAGGGTAAAAGTTAGAACAAAGAAAATATTTATATACAGACGAGGTAAAAGAGAAACTCTTACCATGAGTTTTTACTTTCCAACCGTAACGGTTGGAAAGGTTTTTCCACGACCTACCCTCCATTGGAGCGGTCTTCAGTAATTTTCCTACCCAACCACGGAAGTTGGGCATGGTCTCCACAATACCCATAGTTGCTGAGAAAAGAAAAAGAAGCGGCATTAGAGAAGTTGATAAAGCTTGTAAGGAAAAGGCACGAGAAAGATTTAACACTTACGTGCAGAGTTCCATTTCTCAGGAAAAGGAACGTTATTTTCACCCACTAAACCAGCAGTGGGGGTAGTAACAATCGAGCATACCAGCCACGGTCTTTATCATCCTCGGGGCTCACTAAACCCCTCTTGCTCCTGGCTGCTAGGGTAAACACGCCGTTGCGAAAAAACCTAGGGGAATAAAGATGAATTAGGTGGGGAAAAGTAAATTCAACCTCCACCAGATTCGTAAGGTGCCTCAAGCATGCGACAGCCTTCCAAACAATTGGACAGATTTGACCCAAACATACGTCAAAAAAATGGCAAACATCTAGAATAACCGGATCAATGGCCGGTTTAAACCCTAGAGTGAAAGGGTATGTATAAACAAAAGAGAATCCAGTCATGTATGAAGTGATCCTCTGGTTTGGATTAGGAATGATAATGGAAAAATCATCACTCCAATAATAATCCTTATGAACTATAGGAGTTAAAATATCTGTGATTTGAGTGGGGAAAGCGTCAACACGATCAAAAGAGGCAACTTGGGTCCTGAGAGATTCTCTATCATGATGAAAAGAAATCTCTGTTGGGACTATTTCTTCAACTAGAGGCTCACGAAGGGGCTCAGAGGACTCTTTATTCCTAGAAGAAGACCTCTGAGAAAGGGAACCTCTAGTCCTAGAAGAAGGACCCGAGATAGAAGAAGGAGTGGATATGCTACCACCACGAGTAGACCCCAAGCTACGGAGTCTACCCCTCTTCTATGTCTAACAGGAGCATCGGGGAAGTTGTCTAAAATGGGGGTTCTCCTAGGGTTAGGGTTTGGTGAAGCCATGACAAAGAAGATTGAAGTAGAGCAGAAGAGAATAAGAGGTTTTCGAAGAATTAAAGTGTTTGAATCGCTTTATGTGGTAAAAGACAAGTAAAGAAGCTATATTTATACTAATGGGTAACCGACAAAAGGAAAAAGTACAATGATGGAAGAACTATAATAATGTTAACTGACACTTCGTGAATAGGGAAGCCGAAAAGAAAGCCTAAGAAAGTGCTGCAAAACTAAAGAACCAACAAGAGGATGACACGTGTTTAATGCATTAAATGGAAGTGACAATTAAAGCGTCAACTCTGTCAGGGCATTAATGGTGACAAAAATTCTCTTTTAAATGAATTTCACTTCCCAAATATTCAAACTGATGAATAAATGGAAAGTGGAGGGACTATCTGTATTGGGAAAAATTGTATTTTACATATAAGGTGACGTGTCAGTACACGTGAATTGGTCAAATGGTCAATGAATCGTAATTAGGCACGATTCAAGAATTGTAAAACAGACACGAGCAAGGAAGGAGGAAGAGGCACGAGACATCAGATAAGTAGTACGGTACTCGTACCTACTTAAGTTATATATATCCGGGCATCAGAAGGAATGAATCTGGTTATAAAAAGTGTGAAGATACATCATTTAATGGGTATTAAATGCTGAGTCCGTTAAGGAATATATATAATCTAATGATTGTGTAACGTAGCATTTAATATTTTTAATTATTCATAATAACCTCATTATGATTTGGGCATAACGTACAATCTCAGAAGTACTTATAAAAAGGAGATATATGATCAGTTGTAGGGGACACGAAAGACTATTGAAATATACGTTGATATCATTCGTTTTTCTTGATTATTATATTGCTACTCAGAATTATTTCCTTATATTCATTTCTTTGATTATCAGTAACCCGAGTTCTTCTAAATTCTAGCTTTGACTAAAATTCCATTTTTTGGTTAAACAATGAAATGATGATTATTTATCCTATTTAACTAACTTAATAAAGGAAGAAACTCCGTCCCATATAAGTCCTAAACCATCATTAACCTTAAAATATATTCCAATTTTATAATTTTACCACTTCAAATTTACAGTTGCGCTTACTTTTTAGTTACAGTAAGGCACATAACCCTTGCATATTTTAGAGATTTTTTTTTAAAATCATATATTCTTAAGTTCATTCTAAAAAGACAGAAACATAGTCATCTAACTTACACAAAATATTTATTTCCTCATGAGCAAAATGCAAAATATTCGATTACTTTAATCAATAAAAAAATATATAGGAATTATTTTTAATATATTAGAAAAGATAAATTATTATCGCAAAAGTAGAATAATTAAGTCACTAACGTATGATTAATCTATAATTTTTTTTTTCTTTTAGTGAGAGCTTTCTTTGTCCAAATACATAATCATGCATCCCAGATTTTATATTTATGCATCAAAAAATTACTTTTCCATGAAAATCAAGAGTATATGATTGTATTTAGATTACTTGATAGATTATATTAAAAGATTTGGAATATGAAATTTATGTTTAGATCAAAATTTAAATTTATTCTTTTCATCAATTTATAGAATGTATCATTTTAGTTGTTCTTATTTAAATAGGAACTTTTTAAACTTAAGTCTGATTTAATTCAAAAATATATTTTAATTGCTTATATTTCCTAAAAGCATTTTAAGAGAAATTTTACAAGAATACTTTGCTTGTTAACTTCTATTCTATTATGATTTCTTATGTTGTTGAATTTAATTTTTACTCCCGTTAAATACATATAAATGATTTTCTACCAGTTGTAACCTCAGTTTCTTTTTTATTTTGTTTTGTTTCATGTATAAAATGGCACATGCTTTACATTATTTGAAATTGTGAGATAACTTGTACTCCTAAAGTTATATCTTTAAAATATTTTAGTTCTAAGCATAAAAAAAATTCCAATAAAACAAAAAACAAATTGCCTACAAAAACGTTAGAAGAAAAAGAAAGCAAAATATTTTAATTACTTGTGTGAGTTGAGCTTTGCTTTAATTGAATGAATAAAATAATTCATTTTTAATTTAGATATACCACTTAAAAATAACTACAATAATAATAACTTGTGAATCAAACTTGAGCTAAAGAAAATACAAATTGAAGAAATATTAATTTTTTATTCCCCATAACAACAGTTTAACTTGTTGGAAGGATAACGTGAACTTCTCATAAATATAAATGGATTTAAAAGAGAAAATTTTGTTAAACAAAAAAAATCCGCCTACCTAAAAGGAGTATAAAGTAATCGAGACTATCCTATTGTGAATTAAAAGCTTATTTAGTACTCCTAAATCTTAATAGGGTTGAAAGTGTAGGAATTCTACAATTGGAAGAAACACCCCAAATAATAGGAAAATAATTAAATAAGTATTCCTAAATATGAGAAAAATAAATTAAAGTACAATTTTGTCCAATATAAAACTTATTTTTGAAGGGTAAAAAAGTCGAACGACATTTCGCTAAGGGTCTTCGTGCTTTTAATGTAGTATATAGTATAGATATAGATAGATATAGAAGATAGATAGATATAGATATAGATATAGATAGATAGTACTCCGTAGGCAAAATAGATGCAAAATCGTAAAAACAACTAATCAAAAAAAAAAAATGTACATATACTTGTATAAACTTTAAGGGGTGGTTTGGTTCGGGAATATAATGCAGGGTTGTTTGTGCGGTAATTAATAATGAAGAGGTATTTGTGCATTAATTAATAATGAAGATATTGTTATAGACAAATTACTTACATTTAATGGTCATATTTGTCTTTAAATAATTTGATCTTTGCATTGTTAATATATGTATTCTTATTTTATATTTTATCCTGCATAAATAGTATATCGACTCACGCATAATTTAACATGGTTACTCCCTCCGGTCCATAATAAGTGACCAATTTGCTTTTTTATTTTGGTACAAAATAAGTGTCTATTTATATAATCAAGAAAAAATTAAATTTATTTTTCCAAAATTACCCTTATGTACGTATCCCTAAAAAGTCTAATTTTACTCCTCACATTAATTAAGAGTAATTTAATCACACTAACTATTTTTGTCTAAAATTTAGTAGGGGAGTATTATTTAAGACTGCAATGTGGCTATTACTTTTTTCTTCTGCGGTCAATGGAAGAGTATATTATCTTGTACGAAATTTCATGTTCGATTAATAGGTGTACCCGTACCCAATGCGCTAAATATGCATAGGGCCATGTTCCCAAAAACGCCGGGGACGGGCAAATATTGCACCTTTTGACAAAATCCTTAACCATATTAACCCACTTTTTCCACACCCCACACTTGTCACCACCTTTACTCAAACTCTATAGTATAAAAAGCTCATCCTCTTTACCTTTCTCCACTAACTTGTTTCCATTGCTAAGCAAAAACACTCATAAACGCTTGATTAAGTCTCTAACATGGCTGCAGCAGCACCACCACTGAAAGATGAGCTAGACATTGTGATTCCCACAATTAGAAACCTTGATTTTCTTGAAATGTGGAGGCCTTTTTTTGAGCAATACCATCTTATTATTGTCCAAGATGGTGACCCTTCTAAGACCATTAAGGTCCCAGATGGTTTTGATTATGAGCTCTATAATCGAAATGACATTAACAAGATCTTAGGTCCTAGGGCCTCTTGCATTTCATTCAAGGACTCTGCTTGTCGCTGCTTTGGTTACATGGTCTCCAAGAAGAAGTATATCTACACCATTGACGATGATTGCTTCGTGAGATCGCTTTCCTCCTTAATATAATTCTTTCTTCTATTTATTGCTAAAAGTCACGTTCAAGAGTATTAGCATATTTTACTTATATGACAGAGTTAGAGTATGGACTTTATTTGTGTTTACCATGATTTTATACGTGTGAACACTCACGACACAAAAGAACTTTTACACTGTCAAGTCATTTAAAAGATAAATAAGTTAGCTACATAAAAAGTAATGGAGCACCCTATTACAATATAAGTTAATTAAATTATACAAACAATGTGGAATTAGGTACATAAAATACGACAAGGTAACCTATTACAACAAGTGAAATTACATTCTTGTCCGTGCTAATATGCTATTTGACATTTGGATCTCGATATAATTGTATCTCTGAATTCATGTGGCTTGATGAGGCTTACTTAGCGGCAATAGATATTAACTAGCCTTACAAGTATAAAGCTAAAATAGAATGGAGAAAACCAAACAGTATGAACGATCTTGTAAGACTAACAAAATAGTGTTGATTTGCTGCTCTTTGAATACTTTGTATATCTGTTTTTAATCTTCTCCTTAATCATCATTTTTTTTAGTATTTTGACTTTGTTTCATTTTTGCTACAAAATCTGACTCTGGGTGTAGGTTGCTAAGGACCCAAGTGGGAAAGACATCAACGCGCTGGAACAGCATATAAAGAACCTTCTTTGCCCATCAACTCCTTATTTTTTCAACACTCTGTATGATCCATTCAGAGATGGTGCAGATTTTGTGCGTGGTTACCCTTTCAGCCTACGTGAGGGTGTCCCAACGGCAGTCTCGCATGGCCTCTGGCTCAATATCCCTGACTATGATGCTCCTACCCAACTTGTCAAGCCTCTCGAGAGGAACACTAGGTCTCTTTATTTATTTATTTTAATGAATTTTTTACTTATATACAAGGACAGTGTTAATCATTTCAGTATAGCTCAACCCATTTTAGCAATCCATTGCCCCTCTTTTAGGGTTAATGAATCATAATTGCAACATCTAGTTACCTTCTAAATGACCGGATGGAGCGTGTGTGCTATTCCATGTGAAACATAGATGTCTATGTGAAAATTTTCAAAAAAATATTAAATTTTGAAATTCACAATCTTAAAAAGTACACCAAGTTCAATACTAAAGAATTTTAATGCTCGAATATCAAGTTTAAGTTGTGAATCCGTCCCTGCCTTAAATGTGAAAAAAATTCAAACTATTGACATATCAAAGTTAAACTCTTATTATTTTAATTTCATTTCCTAAGTGACTAGTTTGATGCAACAGGTATGTTGATATGGTGTTGACAATCCCAAAGGGTACTCTCTTCCCTATGTGTGGAATGAATCTGGCATTTGATCGTGATCTTATTGGTCCAGCTATGTACTTTGGACTCATGGGAGATGGCCAGCCTATTGGACGCTACGATGATATGTGGGCTGGTTGGTGCTGCAAGGTTAGCCACTTTCTTTAAGTTCAGTAGTGAATGGATTTAAGTAATATAAACAGAAGACAACGTAAAATTATTGTACCTCAGTAGCATATTTTAACATGTTATAGCAAGCTATTTATTTATTATTTTATGTTATGTTATCGACACTCGTTAATCAAGTTGGCTGCATTTACTTTTCAAGTGACTGGATTTTTTTTTACATAACTTAAACCCCTAAACCAATTGGCAGGTTATATGTGATCACTTGGGATTGGGAATCAAGACTGGATTACCCTACATTTACCACAGCAAGGCTAGCAATCCATTTGTAAACTTGAAGAAAGAGTACAATGGGATTTTCTGGCAAGAAGAAATCATTCCATTTTTCCAGAATTTGAACCTCTCCAAAGAATCTACTACTGTCCAGAAGTGCTATGTGGAAATGGCCAAACAGGTTAATGAAAAACTTGGCAAAATTGATCCTTATTTTGTGAAACTTGCTGATGCTATGGTCACTTGGATTGAAGCTTGGGATGAGCTCAATCCTGCTACTAAAGACACTGCCAAGATTCCCAATGGTGCTGCCAAATAAAATATTTCATAGTTATTTGTGGAAGTTTAGTTTATTTGCAGTATTTATAGCTTTGCTTTTATGTAATTCTGTCATCTATATCCTTTTACATTTTTTTTACTTGAGTTGTAGATGTAGCCATAATTTGGAAGAAATGGATGTAGAACTTCCATTAAAATCTCGTAAACTGTAATAAGCCATTTGGTCATAACTCTGATGCGAGGATCAGATGAAATAATTTTCTGTTTACTTCTCTTTCAATTCCTTTTCTTTTCTATTTTGTTTAATTTAACCTAAATAAAAACCTTGTCGTCAAGTAGAGCTACTGGTATCATTTTCATGCAAAACCTGTTAGAGGTAGACTACTTTTCCAACATCTCGCTTTTGAATATTTGATGAGCAAATAATCTAGCAACAATTGTAAATAAGCCCCTTTTATTCAGTTATTATATTAATTAAGAATTCTCATGAATGACCAACTTCGAACAGTTAGTAATAGGAACACTTAGGGACTTTGATCAGACTGGATACGTTTCAAAATCCCAGCCTTTGTTTCTGATCCAACTTTTTTTTTTTTTTTTTTTTTTTTTTTTTTTTTTTGTCAATGATGCAGAATGTTAACCTTAGGCACCAGAAGATAAATTAACAAAAAAAATTACTCCGCTAACAGCTGAGACTGTCCAGAGTCGAGTAACAACAACAAATATTTGTGGACATTTTAGACCAAATAGGGAAGCCATGTTACACAGTAGTTTTTTCACAAATGAAAAACAAAATTTAATACAGCAAAGAGACAGCAACTGGGACTAAGATTTAAATAAAGTTAAAAATGACAGAAACAAAACAAATATAAATAGCCCTACCTCCTTTAAGAATAAAAAGAACTGACAGATAAACAGAAGGATGACATCCTCCTCATTACCGATAGGCATTTTGACAATTACCAGAAAGAGGATGGATCTCACTCTGCAAGAAAATGCAGCAGAAGAGATGGATTATGATGGGATAAAAACGGCAGACATATTTGGCCAAGATAGAAGTTATGAATCAGATTCTTCGGTCTTCTTACGCTTGGCTGCAGGCTCCTCAACATCCTCATGGTTGCTACCATCACCATTCTCATGGTTGTTAATTCCATTCAAAGCTTTGGGACCCAAAAGAGACACGTGCTTACTGGTTATCTGTCGGCCTGCCCTTAGTTTTGGACCCCAATGCCTCTCTGGATTAGGGAGGAAACGAGCAACCTTCTTCGCCTGTGCCTTGCTAAGGGATGCAACAGCCCGAGAAAAATTAGCCTGAAATAAGTATGACGCCGAGATCAAAATTCCAGATAAAAGACTGAAAAAAGACATACCACATACTAGAAGTCAGGTGTTGTCTTCTGTAAGAATTCAAAGATCTTTTTCTTGATAAGTTTTGAAAGATCTTATTCTTGATTGAAAAGAAAGAGTAAGTCACCGTACAAATAAACACATGTAGATAACTTGAATGTGTGCAGATAGCTAAATTTTTCATGACTGTCGTATGTAGGTGTTACCCGAAAATCATTGACCTTATCGGAAGGAGCATAGAGTGGTAAATCTATTTCTTTTAAAGAGCGGAAGAATTTAGAAGCTTAAAAATACAGCGATTGTAGTTTTGTCACAAGTGCAACAGATTGACACGCAAAAGCAGACCATGTGCCAGAGACTTTTGGTGCCTTGTAATAAATGATCCCCGGACATTTGAAGTCAAGGGGACAATAGACACAGGAGACAGGAATTAAGAATGGAAACCAGAATCTCGCATTTCAAATTTCACACTAGACATGGCTGGTAAAGATTGGAGGCCAAGAACATATATAATTCATTTATTTTATAATTAGAGTTGGAACTTCATATTTCTAACTTCCTTTGGACAAAACACTACCCTTCTATGCCAGTGATAAAGATTCAGCAAAATTAGGTCACATTTCAGAAGATCAAAGTTCACCTGCAGTACAGGTTCCTTAGCAAGAATCACACTTCCAGCTTGGTCAGATGGTTGAGCTTTCACAGGATGATTTTTAATCTGCATATACGACGTTATCAACTCAGATGGTGGATGTGAAGGGGCCGTTATTCTCAGCATATGGAATAAGCTAAAGCATGGTTTTTAGCTAACTTGTACTGCTCTGCCTTTCAACGCGAAGAAAATCATAGCAAGAGCTGCCAGAAACAAGCACAGGATACACTTACCCAGCAACGCATGATATCCCAAATGACATCCATAGGAGCATCTGTTTTCAACCCCAAAGGATTCACATGAGTCCCTGATATGCGATATCCTGCGTTGATCACAGCAGAGCGAAATATTACTGCTGAGGGAGATGTACATTTCAGCGTTGCACAGAGATTGTGCAGACTCAGAAACAGAGGAATATCAGGTAATTCCTGCAAAAGCACACTCATCGGTCAGGCATTTAGAGAATGTCCTCTGAAAATAACTGGAAATGATTTTCAACAATATGATCTGGACTGAATAAGTAACGTGGTCTAGGTTACCTAAATAGCTTCAGGATACACAAAAAAAAAAAAAAAAAAAGAGTCGTACGGACAAAAGAAAAATGAGCATAATATCTATTTTAAGGCAAACTACACCTCCGAGACAGTTGTCAACACAGCAGAGATTCGCTCATAAGCAGGATACCGATCCTTCATTGACTTCACATCTGCGAGAATGGCAGCTACCCATTCTTGGTCATGGATGGGAGCAGACCAGATGGGTCCACCCATGTTGAATTTTTTACCACAATCACTGCACTCTTGAGAAACGGCAGGGCCAAATCCAGGGAGGTATCTGACACTGTTGTTCTAAAGATGCAGAAAAAGTTAAACATATAAATGGGCCATACTTGAAATGTGTTAAAACAGTATCAAGTAAGGATTTAAAAGTACAATGAACTGAATCCATGATCTATAGCATAGAGGAGAAATTTTCCCATTGAACATACAAAGATTCCAAAGGGATTCCTCCAACTTCCTAGCAACCAATGAACATGTAATCATTCTGGCAACAACATGAAAGAAACCACAATTGAAGAAACAAGCATGCAAGTATGATTTACATCCTGTTACACTTGCAGTAACAGAACAGCCGATATTGGTGCCTGTTAAAGTCGATTAAAATGTTCTATTTTCTTGACGTTATCTTCTTCATTAATAGAGGAAAAATAAACCCCAAAACGAGTGAGTGAGACTGTCAGTTCAGTGCTCCAAAAGATTAATACCGTGAATTCAGAAAACAAAGTGCAGCAGGTTATCACTATTTAAGCTGCAGTAGGAGAGTTAAAATTTCCAGCACAACAAGAGTGAAATCTAGTGGTATGCACAAGTACAGGTAGTTGGTGTTCCTCCTCCAATGATGATGGCCAACAAACCATTCTTGCAATTGGTGCATATTAGCAAAATTAGTACTAGTCAACACCTATAGACACAATATCGTCTCCAGTATGGTTTAGGGTTCTTTTCTTTTGTTCAGAAGCCCCATCTTTTAAATTAACTTTTCCCCGTTTTGTGGTAAAGAAAAGCCCCATCTTTCAAATTAACTCTTCCTTGTTTTGTGATAATTATGCCAAATACGTCTCAACCACATCTAGCTTGATAAAGCTTGTGAGATTAGTGGCTGATGAAGAATATTATTAAGTAACATGTATCTGCATCTTTAGGAACTCCTTCCATCTACCAAGATTTCTAGATTAGAGTATAAGCTGTTCAATCCAGCACATACCATCTTCTACAATTAAGATATTCAAAGATTGTGAAGGAAGAAATACCTTTGAGACAGTCCTCCCAACTGGCTGAAGATGGAAGGAGTCACAGCCAGTGCACTGATAGACATATGAGAGCTTCAAAGGAGTGCTTTTCATATCACTTGCAGAACTGCAAGCAATTATTCGAAAGCTCAAATCTACAGAGAGAAAATAACCTAAGCAAAATTGGCTAGATTGTAGAAAAAATAAACACTTACGTGTATATACGAACAAAAACACGAACATAGAAGTCCATCTGAACAGATAATACCGGAACTATATATCTTTTATATCGATTTGCATGGCTCTGAAACAAAATAACAAATAAAAAAAGTTAAGAGCTAAGAAAAATTAAAGAAGCACCCTGTTGTTTATGGTATAGGATCAACAAAAAGACGATAATGATGCTCCTAATTTCTACATTATTAAATTATAAGTGACGAATTTTTCCAGTCTGTTGGTTGAATATGCTAAGGGTAGCTGCTAATTTTAGAATAATGCTAAAAGAATGTAAAGAAAGGAAGTGCATGAATATAGCCAGAAATCATTATCTCACTGCTTAAAAAAACTAAAAACAAAAAGTTCACAGATGAAGTACCTCAATAGACGCAAGAAGGATGCGCAAAGCCATTTCATGGCAATATTTTCCTCTCAAAGGATAGGAGCCATATCTAGTTGCAGATGATATCACGTAAGCAGGATATAATGACAAATAGAGTTATGTAATGCCAGAAGCAAAGGGATTATTTTGGTTACTTGGAATAGCAAACTTCTCCATTTCCTCCACATAACACTGCCATATCAGTAGCGGTACACATCAACATCCCTCCATCAGCAACAGATTGAACTGCTGAGTCCAGGAACACAGAAGGTGCTCCATAAGGATCAAGATCAACCTGAAACAACACTAACCAAAAATGTATGAATGATAGCTCAGCTTAGAATAGATATTAACAAAATTATTTAAACATACAATTAACTAGGATAAGGAACTTAAACGTGTAAAGTAACTATCCTGCACGTGTTTGCCTTATTAATTCAACACCAAAGAACAGTTTTTACTCATTACAGGTGGTTACTAGACACACCCCTGTGCAGAAGAACATAAATACGATGAAATATTGTATATTCATACCACATCAAATTCTTTTGGGTGGGTAAGCATATAAACTCTCGCATCAGCAAGGTGAGACTCCACCTTAGAGCATGCTACTGAACCATTAAATTTTATGTTTCTCCTGCAAGCTTCCACAGAGGCTGCAATCAGAGAGAATACCAGTCAAATACCAGTGTTATCAAAGGCGAAAAGCGCAAAAAGAAACTCTAAGGTCTGTTGGGGCTTTAAGCGCAAAGTACAAATAAAGCATGGGCTTTAATGAAGAAATGTGCAATTGAGAAAAACGACAAATATGTATGTGTAGTCCAAGACTAATATTTTAAAGCATGAATACCAAATATATGGACAAAGAAATAGAAGAAAATTTACGATAAAGTGAAATATCAACGGTTTAGTGTCGACTCTTCAGGATTATACTCATTGGCAAGGAAATGTATGCCTTAGAGCCTTGATGACAACACTAAAGCGCCCGTTAAGTGAGGCGAAGCGTTCAACCTGTTTTGAGCTTCGCTTTAGGGCTTAAGTGCGCTTTAAGCGCACCTTTGATAACACTGTCAAATACTGGATAGGACATTGGGAATAATATCTGTATCAAGTTATTATACAGATGTTTTGAAACAAGACAGGCAAATGTGTCGGTTAAAGCTACATACAATCCTCTGAAATTTTTCACAGGGTTTATCTCATATTATCACTACTACAAGGAATTCACTTTAATCCTTGCATTTATTTAGCAGCTTTAATACCTAGACACTAAAGTCAGTCCCTGAATGATTACATAATACGCACTCTAAGGTAGATGGTTTTAGTCTATTCCATCAGACATTTTTACTTTTTTTTGTAAGTGAACTCTTAACCCAAAAGATGCTTTCCTTTTTCTTTTCTTTTTCTTTTACCATGGTTGGCAGTGAGGGTTAGAGTTGCAACAGCACTAGATACTTTGTACTGCAACACCTAACTGAGACAGAATTACCTTTATCATTGTCAAGGGCCACAACCTGACTAATTCCTTCTACTTCACGCGCATACCTTAAAGCCCTCAACCCAGAAGCTGAGAGAGCCTGTTAAGTCACATTGAAATAAAACAGTTAATCAACCACAGCAAATACCTCAATAAACCTATAATAATCAACACAAAAATGGCAAGAAACCTCGAGAACTCGTGGAGGCTTTAGTTCTTCTCGGCCTTTTCCCCGTAGGTTTTTAGTCTCTTCCTCTGGTTTGCTACATGATTCATTATGGGATGCATCTTCCAAGACTTCAGATCCATCATTGGATTCACCATTATGCTGCACTGAATCATCTGGGATTTCCGCTTTAGCATCAGGTACCTTATTTCCAGCCTTGGTTCGTCGCCTGGTCAACATTGCTTCATGCTCCTGCTTTCGTTGTGATATAAAGGTCCTCAAAACAGCTATAGACATATCTCTGTTATTCACCTGGTGGAGATGGTTTTAAACTGTTAGATTTTGAATCTTTTGTACACCAAAATAACAAAGATGAGCTATAATAAGGTGGCTACCACTGTCTCAAATGTTACCATAAAGAAAAGTATAAAAGGATGTAACTTGACTGCTATCAATAAACCACAAAGTGTTGTACAAGCAAAAACTGCTCAACTTGGCATGCCAGAGACCATCGAGTACTAGATTTTTAGTACAAGTTGCAATAGACATCTTGAAAAGACTAAATTACCCTCTCCTAAATATTTAATGGTTGGAATTTAACATGAACTGAGCTGTCATAAAGTCAAAAAGAAAGGAAATGTCCACATTTATCCTGAAATATGATAGTAATTACATTCCGAACCATGTTACATGAAGATGTAGGCATGTAACAAGTACGAGTGTACGACATGTGCAGAGATCCTTTGTAAAACACAAGAAATTTACTAAACGAATGTACCCATGTTGGAGAATTACTCGCAAATGGTAGATACATATGACCAACATAGAGTTAATGTAATATAGTTCCCAACTGGCTTGACGCAATTATTTTTTGCCAAATGCAACATAGAGTTGAGCAAAGAGTCAAATGGTTTGGTAATTCCTCATGAAGGGATGAATCATGAAATTTTTGTATCACAACTCTGGATGTTTATATTCATCCTTTGCCGTAATAGTATCTCAAGGTTTATGGCGATAACCAATATATTTACTATATGACCATTAGCTAAAATATGTCGATAATTAACTAATTGATGGGCTGCGGGAATAGTTGAAGCCAAACACAATGGGAAAAGGATGCTTATAAAAGGAACACACTTTGTAAAAGGATGTTGTCCAAAAGCCATCCAAGTAATTGTAGTAAAACTTGTCTTGCTGAACCCTTGGCTTTCTGGCATATAAACGAATTCAAGTAATTTTAGTTCTGTAAAACCATAATGAGAAGTTGAAAACGAATCTTTGTTTTTGCACTCACAATGACCATTGAGTCTGCTCTTTCCGTCAGAGTCGGTCAAGTGCATAACAAGGTCCATTCTAGATGAATCTGATATTGACCTTTTTTTCCAGAATGCAATTGGTCTCTAATATCACTTCCAGTCATAGGCTTTTTATTTGTTAGTCCTGGTAAAGCCCCCAGGCACATTATTTTTTTCTTTTCATGCTCCATACAATTGCTCTATGTATTATTAGATGTTTTGTATTATTTTTAGAAAAAAATTAGTTACATATAAATTTTTACTAATTTTTCCTTCATCTACAGATTTTTCACCATAGATTGCACTTTAATTGTGTTTTGTGTTTAAATACCTAACAGAACTTGACCTTAATACTTTTCTACAGTTTTCACTTTTGACAATGTTGTTCTCCCTCTCACACACATTACAAGAGGCAAGAGCACTGACTCAAGAAGCACCTACACTCTAGACATTGCAAATTCTAGAGATATTAGAACTTAGTGAAAACTTCTCAATGTACTCTCTAATAAGACAATGCTATAGAGGGAAAGTAAAACTTCCTAATGGACAAATAGTTGGTTCTCAAGAGAGTGCTAAAGCAGAGTTGATCCTTATCCCTCTCCCATCCGTGCATGCTGTATTTAAGTTTATCCCAAAGTATCTAACAGAGATCCTACACCTATATCCCTGTCCATTTCAATTACTAGCTGAATTCGCCATGGAGTTCAGGAGCGATAAAGACTATCGTGGTGAATACAGTAAGCACAACACAGTTATAGCAGGTCAAGTGGCAAACAAAATAAACTATTGACCTCTGTGGAAATTTTTGTTTTTGACAACGCAACTATTACACTCAAATTAGCGAATCATTGTGTTTTGTGAAATTTTTAAATTTATTTTGTAATTAAAAACATGTCTTATTGCAATAGAAAAATCAGGGAACTATTGTTAGTGAAGCACTCTTCTATTTTGATAACAGTCGTGCCCCGGCAACTTGCTATGATTCCACCGAAAGTAAGTGCTAACTCCCATCAGCACAAGTATCGGGTAACTCTACTCTGCTCATCAAGGCTTAGCCAAATAGCAAGAATTAATGAAGCACTTTTACAAAGCTTAAAACTTGAAAAATATTTGGCACTATAAATCAAGGTAATTATAAAAATTAAAGCTTTGAACTATGGAAACAGCTTTTTTCTTGAAAAGTAATACAGTGAAACTAAGTTACACAATACATAAAGGATTTTAAAAAAAAAAAAAAGGAGGACCTGAGTTTTGTTGTAAAAAACTTCATTTTTAGCATGCATAAGAATCTCAGCATCTCCTTCTTTGATGATGGTGTAATCATTGAGATCAAATAATGTGCCGTCTCCGTTCTGCTTCTCTTCATCAGTTTTGTTCTCAGCCCCCATTGTCGACGGTTTCCTGTGAGATAATGGCCAAACAAACGCCGATAATGGGCAAATAAAGATGAACAGTTAAAGGTTTTTTTGGGAAATAGTGAATGAAACTGCCGAGCTTAAATATGCGAATACACCACTCCCACGCTTATAGTAAGAGCAAAAACCCTAGTGCTCCTGAATTTGGGTGTTGGGCAGTTGCTGTGCCGGAATTTTTTAATATTTTTTGTACAAGGTTTTTTTTTTCTTTTTATTTGCTTTTGAAAGGAACTTTTTGTCAAATTAATGTTTGCAAAAGTCTCTTACCAAAAAAAAATAAAAAAAAATGCTAAAGTTTAGAAGTCCAAGGCGTAAAAAAAAATCAAAGTGTCTACAATTTATTAAATTGATTGTTCATTTTTCAGTATGAAAATTGTCCACTAACGAAATTAAATCATTTTATAGATTTTATTCTTCTTTTTCAAACTAATCCTCTTTACTTAACTTTTTAGATTGCCCAAGGATACTGTCCAATCTTTTAGATTAAGAAAATTAAATGTACTTTACTGTCTATAATACAAGCTAAGATACGGTGTTACGTATTTTTCAAAACATATTAAATACTCATATTTTGATTATTCTAATTATAGTTAAATTAACAATATCAATTTGCATCTTCAAAGAGTAATTATGCATTTTCAAAGTGTATGTCCCAATAGCGAAAAGGATCCGTTCTACTATTTCTCCTCATCTCCCATTATCAACCGTTTCTCTTAGAGCGGTTTTTTTTTCTTTTTTTCTTTTTAATGAAAGAGAATATAATATGCTAAGGCAAAAACCCCAGAACACGTTAGAATTCATAAGAGGAGATTTCTTTTAACATCTATCTATATTATATTAAAAGGAGAGTAGTTTGCAATGTGGTTAAGCCAAGTGGCAAGCTAAAATGAAGCCACTTGGCAATTTTAAGACAACATAAAATATTTGGATTATAAATGGAAAAATATTTAATGAAAGTAGTAGTCCAAGATTTTCTATAGGTATCTTTAATTAAATTTGTGTATAATTCAGTTATGGTAGGTATCCTTTTTTGAGCAAAAATCAATTAAAATTTCGTTGAAAATCTTATACACTAATTTTAAGTTGAAATTATAATTCTTTATTTTGTACAAGTTTTGTATCTAACCTTATTTGTGAACAATATACATTATTATAGGTATCTTTAGTTAAATTTTTTTTATAACTCAGTTATGGTGGGTATTCTTTTTTAAGAAAAAAATATTTAAATAGACATTTTGTATCTTACAAAATCGACAGTTCATATCCAACGGTCCTTGAAAAAATATTTGTCACAAATTTTACTTTAGAGCTAAAAATAATTTTTTTAGAAACATGTGATGTAATTAAATTTCTATATCTATATCTATCTATATCTATATCTATATTATATTAAAAGCAGAGTAGTGAAGCATATCTATATCTATATTATATTAAAAAGAGAGTAGTTTGCAATGTGGTTAAGCCAAGTGGCAAGCTAAAATGAAGCCACTTGGCAATTTTAAGACAACATAAAATATTCGGATTATAAATGGAAAAATATTTAATGAAAGTAGTAGTCCAAGATTTTCTATAGGTATCTTTAATTAAATTTGTGTATAATTCAGTTATGGTAGGTATCCTTTCTTGAGCAAAAATCAATTAAAATTTCGTTGAAAATCTTATACACTAATTTTAAGTTGAAATTATAATTCTTTATTTTGTACAAGTTTTGTATCTAACCTTATTTGTGAACAATATACATTATTATAGGTATCTTTAATTAAATTTTGTGTATAACTCAGTTATGGTGGGTATTCTTTTTTAAGAAAAAAATATTTAAATAGACATTTTGTATCTTACAAAATCGACAGTTCATATCCAACGGTCCCTTACTATTGAAAAAATATTTGTCACAAATTTTACTTTAGAGCTAAAAATAAATTTTTTAGAAACATGTGATGTAATTAAATTTCTATATCTATATCTATATTATTATATTAAAAGGAGAGTAGTGAAGCATAAGGTGAAACCAATTGGCAAGCTAAAAAAAAAAGCAACTTGGCAATTTTAAGACAACATTAAAAATTTGAACTATAAATGAAAACATAATTAATGAAGTAGTAGTTCAATAAGAATTATTTTTTAATTATGATACAAATCTCTATTAGTAGTATAATTTAATTAACATTTTTTTTGTATAATTATGGTAGGGACGAAATAAATTATGGTAGGGACAAATTTTAATTAATTGATCAAGCTTTGTAACTGACCTTATTTTGGTACAATATACATTACTGTAGGTATCTTTAATTAAAATTTTATGTATAATTCAGTTATGGTAGGTATCCTTTTTTGAGAAAGAATCAATTAAATTTGTATCTTACACATTAATTTTGAGTTGAAATAATAATTTTTTATTTAGTACAAGCTTTGTATCTGAAATGTAGGTATCTTTTATTAAAATTTTGTGTAGTTCAATTATGGTATGTATCCTTTTTTGAGAAAGAATTAATTAAATTTATATTTCGTATCTTACACATTAANAAGAGAAAGAAAATTTAATTACATGTGATACAAAAAACAATTATAATAAAATTTAATAGATTTAAAAAATAATAAGAAAAAACTTATCTTTTAATATTTTAAAATAATTCAAATTTATAACTTAAAATAAGACATGATATTATATATTTTGTTTATTGGTAAAATATTAATGTAAAAAACTAATTAAAAATTCATAGTAGGGAAGAGGATGTATAAAGAGGAAAATAGAGATAGTGTGAGAATATTTATACTTTGAATTAATTAAGTATAAGGAAATTAAATAATTAAATAATACTCAAAATATTATTGAAAGATTTAAATGAAAAAAGAGTTCCAAGTAAGAGGATAAAAGTACAAAAATAAATTAACTTTTAGGAATAAAAAAATTTATATTTATATATGTTTATCAAAAGGGCAATAAGCAATATATCAAGAAGTCAATTGGTAAGCTAATAAAAGATTACATGAATATAATATTATTAAGTAATAGATAATGCAATAACTAGAAGCAAAGATTAAAGAAAGAGTTGTTTTAGGTGAAAATGTAGAAGGATAAGACTTATTCGAATTTGCGGTGAAACATAAAGTGATAGTAAGAATTTTGCTAAATAATATGCTCAAACAAGACATATCACAAATGTGATATGTTTAGTATTATTTAATATTGACCACAAAATAAAATACAAGTACTAAATCAAGGAGTTGGATTGTTACAGATATAAAATAAAAATATAAATAAAAAGAAACATGTTATCTGGAAGTTTTAAATTTTAAGGTAATTCCAATAACTCAATTTATAATTTGATATTTGTGTCCGCGCATCGCGCGGTTACTAATACTAGTTTTCTATGTAATAAATATTTTCTCCTTTTTTTCTGTTTATTAAATTAAGGTTCAATCGAGGCGTACAAAAAATGCATACTGTTCAAACCATAATAATAGCAGAATCAAAATAATAAAATTACAATTTATGAAATTAGCTGATGATCGTTTTTACTAAATACCATTAATGTAAAGTATATTATAAATTTTATTCTTCTCCACATTAATTCTCTCACTTATCTCTTTAGAATGTCTCGAGAGATTATGTCATCAATTTCTTAAAAGATTATGTCATCTTTTTGATTAATTTTAAACATGCTACAAATCTAAAATAATGAAAACCTAACTACTATATTTATGTAGTAAAATATTGATTTAAATTTTACCACGAGCTTGAATTGAGTCACGAACTTACAGTTTGAACTTCATGACAATGAGTGAAGTTTAAACTGCAAGAACTGAACGCCAAGATAGTTTCCTGAAGTTCAAATTGCAATAACTGAATGTTAGGGCATTGTCCTAATGTTTGAACTGCAAAAACTACTGGCTATGTTTGAAATGACAGCCATAAAAGTGGCTACTGGTGAACCTGCAAGATTTCTAGGAAAGAACCTGTGATTTGGTTTAGTAGTACGCAAGTCTATGATATGGACTTTGGGCTCGATGGATAGGACTTGGATGGTCCGGTTAATCACGATATATGCAAAGCCCATGTAAGGGAGCCCTCCAAATATGTGAAAACTGGCAGTCTCATAGTATATTTCTCGGGATCTTTACGCAAATAGCCGGTCATATTCATTGTTTACTTTTTCTATTCATATATATACATAGATTATACATAAGTATACACATATAAAGCATAAATTATGCATATATTATACGTCCACTGGCTATTTTTAATTTAAGCGGTTGGATGGGCGGCTATTTTGGGGTTTTTCTTCATATTTCAAAGGACCAAAAAAGGTTTCTAGGTTGGTGAATATCGATTTTTTTTTGGAGGCGAGCTACATATATTTCGTAATGTATGAAACTTAATCCTTACGTTATAATATCAAATTATCAATTAACTTAAAATAGGTTCATCTTACTAGATTTTCATTTTTGTTGAATATTCCTAATAATCAACCATCTTAACTTAGCCCACTGATGATAGGCTATAATTACGTATTTTAGTCGCTTATTACACTCAAATTTACTGCACTTTAATTGAGTTTGAGCTTTAATCGCTAGTGTCTTGCACTAATTATGTGTTTTATGCCTTGTAGGGGTGATACCGAGCTATGTAGATGTTATAGAATGAATTAAAGTGATTTCGAGCTTTGAAGTCTGAGTAAAAGCCCAAGTAATTAAGCCGGGATCGTATTCGGGGATCAGCGGATGATAGAGCAACAAAACAAAAAATCGAGTAGGTATATTGCACACTGTCTAGTAAAATGTACATAACTTTTGTCTCAGAACTACATTTGGGCTCCACAATATATGGTTGAAAAGCTAACTCAAAGGGCTACAACTTTCTTGTTTTACGTTTTTCCAAATTCAAAACAGAACAGGGTGAAAAACACGATCGAAACCGCGACCGCGGACCTGAGGTGGGCTGAGGCAGTATACTTGCCAAATACCGCGTTCGTACCGCAGTTGACCGCGACCACGGCGTCCAGACCTGAAAAAATTGTCCTTTTTCGCGTAGGAGAAGGTATAATAGTTTGGGCCCGACCCTACTTGGTATATATACATGGAAAAACGATATTTTTAAGGGAGGAGACCAATTTTTGACACAGATTCGACCTAAAGAGGCAGAGACACAATATGAGCAAGACGGGGAATTCTTCTACGAGTTTTTCCTTCCTCTTCCTATTTTTCGTTGTTGGTTATGACTTTTAGTATTGTAGTTTTATACACTATTATGAATAGCTAATTCGTTATCTAGGGTTTTGATGGAACCTTTTGTAGGATTCTTGTTATGTTTTTATATAATTGAGCCGTAGTATTTTCTCTATTTGTTCAACTATATTATTCTTGTGGTTGATTGAAGGGCCCTCAATTAGTTGTGCCTATTTAGTATGTATTACTCGGGAGAGAGTGCATATTTAGGTAGTTGTTGAACGACATCACTCCCGACGTATGTGAGGAATCAATAACCAAGGGTTTAAAGGTGGGATTAGGGATAACGAAACCTTGGGTGCGATCTAAGTGAGCTGTAATTAAAGCCAGCTAGCGTAACTCGAGAGAATATGTCTAGTAAATTGTCGTAATTACTCGGGAGAGAATTACAACACGCAGGCGCTCATGATCGGTAGAGAATACTTAGGCGAAATTATAGAAGACATAGCGGGAAGGATTTCGACAATTAGGGAAATCATAACTCTAGACCTCCTTAATCTTTTCTCTAACCTGTAGTATCATTAGTGTTAATTTATTATTTTAATTTGTTAGTTAGTTAGTTAAACACAAGAATCTTAATATCTATAAGTTAGGAATTGTTCAAGTTTGTATTCTTGGTGATAGTGAACAACTGTAGCTAAGCCTTAGTTCTTTGTGGGATTCGACTCCGGACTTGTAAATCGGATTATATTTGCAACGACCGCTTAGTCGTTTTTATAAGGCATAGTTGGGCGTGATCAAATTTTGGCGTCGTTGTCGGGGAACTAACGATGTAATTGTAGGTGTACATATTACTAGGTTTCAAGTTTGAACTTTTATTTTATTTTTTTAGTATTTGATTTTTTTAATTTTTTTTTATTTTAGTTTTATTTGTTTATTTGAGAAACATGGCATCATGGAATTATGAGAATTTGGATGTTGGTATTCTACTTTTAATCCTCCTTATACATATTGTGAAGGAAATCACGCAGGGCAAAATTATCAAAATATTCCCGAGAGCAAGTTCTGTGCACCAACTCAATCTTATATGTGGAATGTGTGTGATATGTGTGGTGGTCAAGATGGTCACTTTCATGGTTGTGCTTATATTTCTTATCTTCCCCCAACCCCTTACTTTGATGGTTCTTCTTTTTCTTGTGAAGTTAATAGGAACAAAGAACCCAGGTATGAGAACCTGAAAGAGATCGAGGATATGCTAAAGTGCCTTATGGAACAATATGATAAGATACAACTGCGGGCACAAAGGCAAGGGGCAACTATTCACAACTTGGAGGCTCAAGCGAATAAACTAATTGAACCTTGTAAAGCGCAACAAGTTGACATTATGGATAGTAGCCAATATGAGTATGAATTGGCTGCAGAAATTGCCATTATACTGGAGGATTTAAAAAAATACGAGGATGAGCTAGAGGAGGAGGTCAGAGTAGAATACCAACAATCTATCCAGCTGGAATTTGAGGATGCCGATGTTGAAGAAGTAATACTAGAGTCAACCAGGGACATTGATACAAATTTAGTTGACTCTAGTGTGAATGATGTTGAGGATGTTGAAAGTCCTGAATTTCATGTGTTTGAGCGCATTGGTCCACACTCCAAACATTTTTCCACATTATGTTTGGATGATGATATGGAAATAGAGTCATCCGAGCCAATTGAAGAGTCAAGGAATGAGGAACAAGGTGCATATATTCTGGAATTCTTCTTGCCAGAAAGTCAGGATTACATACCTCATACAAAGGCCAAGGAGTGCAAAATACTTACATTATTTCCTTGGGCCAGTTAGATTCGTTCCCCCGCCCCATGACCATAATCATAAGCTTGAATCAAAACTTGGGGTTCAATTCATAAGCTCGAGGTGGAAGCAAAAAGTGATTCACGTCGTGCCGCGACGTTAAATCAAGCGCTTGTTGGGAGGCAACCCAGATTTTTTTTAATTTAGTTTATTTTATTTATTTTTTATTGTATTATTCTTGTAGTGTCGATTTTTGATTTTTAGGAGCATGGAACACAAAGCCATTGAAAGGATGCAACCGCAAACCATATGGTATGGTTGGAATAAAGTGTGAGGTACCCGCATGAAGGACCAGGCCTAAGAGAAGTCTGAGTACCCCATGAGATGCTAGTGCTTCGGCCTTTGGCCTACCAGGGAGTTTCTTTTATCCTCTTGTATATATGGGTGTGCATTGGGGACAATGCACAATTTTAAGTGTAGGGTGAAGAGATTGTCTGGGTGACTTTCTATGCTATTTTAGTTATGTTAGTTTAATTGAATAATTTTTTTTAAATAGAAAAGATTGGACTTTTCCCGACGATGGATCTATTAGACAATTTTCTTGAGGGATTTAAGTCCAAACAAAAAAAAAAAAAAAGATTTTTTTTGTTAGGTAGTGTAGCAATTACCCCTTGGTTTTTCTTTGTGTCGCGGTTCTTTTCCAAGGGTTTTGTTTGAACGGGGTGTAGTTAGTTTTTTTTAGGAATAGGAGTCATTGTGTTGTATTTTGAAATGAAGCAAAATCTCTTGACTTTGTTATGCCTTGAGAATAGTAAGTACTTTGGTTGTGACGCTTAGGCTCAGTTTTTGACTCTTGTATAAGTACCTTAAATTGTATGATTTTAACTATGCTTAACTGCTTTGACTAGAGTGTCTTGATGAAACCAATCCTGAGTGAGTTATGTGCCATGTGTGTGTAAGGATTTGTTATATTCTGTGCATTGCATTTGATGCCTAGAACTTGCCATGTGTGTTTGCAAAGCGAAATAGTAGTTTTATTCAGTCTTGGAAGTGATATAGGCATTTCTTTGTTGAGCCAGATATGTATATTTTACCCACCTAATTGTTATGTATCGTAATTAACCCCTTTGAGCCTGTAATCCTGTTTCTTTGGCAACCACATTACAGGCCTTACCCATTTGTTTGAATTAACTATCTAGTTGAACCATTGTAACCTCTCATGAGCACTTGAATTGTTTATGAACTTTGTAAAAGTTAAAGTGTGGGGTGGTTGGTTTGGCTTTTGAGTGGAACTAATGAAATAAGGAGAAAGGTGCACCGTTTTGAAAAAAAATAAGAGCCACTTGAATTGGAAAAAAAAAGAAACAAAAGAAAAAAATAGTTCGATTGTTGTGGGAAAAAAAAATTCCTTGATAAGTGGTGACTTTTGATGTAAATGTGCTTAAAGTAGAATGGGTAATATACATTGATGTGAAGGTGGAGTTTGGTTTGACATAAGTATGGGTTTGAATGTTAAAGTATATGTGCTTAGGGAGGTGTAGTCACTCTTATATCTAAATGTATCATACCCGTCCCGTAGCCTACATTACAACCAAATAAAGTCCTAATTGATCCTAGATTGAATGAGCTCGATTAGTGGAGTAGTACACTACGGGCAATCCTATGGTTCATCTTTTGTGGCATATGAATGTTATTTCTGAGAGTGAGTGAATTCTTTCTATCTTGAGTTCATAAGTGTTCTTAAATTTTATTGTGTGGAACTACTCTCTTTTGTTGTGTGAGGGCACTTGATTCATGAAGGAAAGGTAATACCAGTGACCTCTATGTTAGAGTAAGTGAGTGGGTTGTGAATAATGCGTGGTACTTGTGAGTCGAATCTTGAGGTGAAGATGTTACGCTTTTATGCTTAGTCTATTTTAAATATTCTTGGTGTGATGAGTTAGGAGAATTGTTTAAAAAGGTCGTGTTTATATAAAGTGTAGTTTGATTGCTCGAGGACGAACAATGGTTTATGTGTGGGGTGTTGATGATAGGCTATAATTACGTATTTTAGTCGCTTATTACACTCAAATTTACTGCACTTTAATTGAGTTTGAGCTTTAATCGCTATTGTCTTGCACTAATTGTGTGTTTTATGCCTTGTAGGGGTGACACAGAGCTATGTAGATGTTATGGAATGAATTAAAGTGATTTCTAGCTTTGAAGTCTGAGTAAAAACCCAAGGAATTAAGCCGGGATCGTATTCGGGGATCAGCGGATGATAGAGCAACAAAACGAAGTAGGTATATTGCACACTGTCTAGTAAAATGCACATAACATTTGTCTCAGAACTCCATTTGGGCTCCACAATATATGGTTGGAAAGCTAGCTCAAAGGTCTACAACTTTCATGTTTCACGTTTTTCCAAATTTCAAACGGAACAGGGTGAAAAACGCGGTCGAAATCGCGACCGCGGACCTGAGGCGGGCTGAGGCAGTATACTTGCCAAATGCCGCGTTCGTACCGCGGTTGACCGCGACCGCGGCGTCCAGACCTGAAAAAGTTGTCCTTTTTCGCGTAGGAGAAGGTATAATAGTTTGGGCCCGACCCTAGTTGGTATATATACATGGAAAACGGTATTTTTGAGGGAGGAGACCAATTTTTGACACAAATTCGACCTAAGGAGGCAGAGACACAATAGGAGCAAGGCGGGGAATTCTTCTACGAGTTTTCCTTCCTCTTCCTTTTTTTTGTTGTTGGTTATGACTTTTAGTATTGTAGTTTTACATACTATTATGAATAGCTAATTTGTTATCTAGGGTTTTGATGGAACCTTTTGTAGGATTCTTGTTATGTTTTTATATAATTGAGCCGTATAGTATTTTCTCTATTTGTTCAACTATATTATTCTTGTGGTTGATTGAAGGGCCCTCAATTAGCTGTGCCTATTTAGTATATATTACTCGGGAGAGAGTGCATATTTAGGTAGTTGTTGAACAACATCACTCTCGATGTATGTGAGGAATCAATAACCAAAGATTTAAAGGTGGGATTAGGGATAACGAAACCTTGGGTGCGATCTAAGTGAGATGTAATTAAAGCCAACTAGTGTAACTCGAGAGAGTAATTCTAGTAAATTGTCGTAATTACTCGGGAGAGAATTACAACACGCAGAGCGCTCATGATCGGTAGAGAATACTTAGCGAAATTATAAAAGACATAGCGGGAAGGACTCCTTAATCTTTTCTCCAACCTGTAGTATCTTCAGTGTTAATTTATTATTTTAATTTGTTAGTTAGTTAGTTAAACACAAGAATCTTAATATCTATAAGTTAGGAATTGTTCAAGCTTGTATTCTTGGTGATAGTGAACAATTGTAGCTAAGCCTTAGTTTTCTGTGGGATTCGACTTCGAACTTGTAAACCGGATTATATTTGCAACGACCGCTTAGTCCTTTTTATAAAGCATAGTTAGGCGTGATCACCCACCTATATTAAGAGCAAAACACAAGCGAACTAATCCTGAAAGTATGATTGAGAACTAAAAGAAAAAAGGCAGATAACATTCGATTCAATCTAAGTTTGAATTTTTCGCAACATAGCTAAGACTTGTCCACAAGCATATAGTGCACTGCAATTATATACACCTTGAAGTATAACTTTATTAGTAATGCACATGTTGAAGGGTTAAATAGACAAGCTGATAACTAACTATGGTTAATTATTATTGTAATTACCAACTCTGTTGGTTAGTTAGTTAGTAAAATAGTTAGTCAGTAATTAGAAGTAGATATAAATAGCCTCTTGTCTTAGCTAAAACACACGGCAATTATTTTCTCTTTTCAGTTCAATGGAACAGTGCTTCCTTTCTTCTCTTCTCTACTGATTCAACTCATCTTCTACCTAAGCTTCAGATCATTCATCCATGGCAGCTAACATGGTATCAGAGCCATTGGAAATGATATGAACTGTCACTGTCTCAGCTTTTCTCTTCTGATTTCTACACTCAACTTCTAGGTTACTTCAATTTCTGCAAAAAATTTAGGTGCAGAATTGTCTTAGAGTAATCATAAAATCGAAGCTAGGGTTTGTAATTTCTACATTCAAAGTGAAGTCTACAATGGCGATTGGCACTGAGGAAGATAATACAACAGCTCACACATCAATTGCTGGTTCTGGTTCGTCATTTCCTTCTATCGATCATAATCACCCACTGTACCTACAACCAACTAACACACCAGGTAGTTCTCTAGTCTCTATTCAATTGAATGGATCTGATAACTATGCCTTGTGGAGTCGTGCTATGAGAATTGGTCTGTTAGGTAAAAGTAAGTTAGGTTTTGTTGATGGAAGGTTTCCAAATCTAAATTCGAACCAGAACTTCATGATCTGTGGGAAAAGGTTAATGCTGTTGTGTTGTCATAGATAATGAATGCTGTAAGACCTGGTTTGTTGAGCAGTGTGCTTTATGTATCTAGTGCTCATAAGGTGTGGGAAGATCTAAAAGAAAGGTTCGACAAAGTAAATGGCTCTAGAGTATTGTTCCTTCACAGAGAAATGCATAATTTGACTCAAGGAACTATGACTGTAGCAGATTACTTCTCAAAACTGAGAGATTTGTGGGATGAGTTTGATGCTCTAATGCCTTGCCCAGCGTGTCCATGTCTTGAGTCCAAGCTATATGCTCAGCATTTTGAGGCCCAAAGACTGTTGCAGTTTCTTACTAGTTTGAATGATTCTTATGCACAATCCAGGAGTCAAATTATGATGATGACTCCAGTACCTATATCAACAAGGCTTATTCACTCCTTGTTGATCAAGAGAGTCAAAGAAATCTAGCAAGCATGGACCAGGTTACACAGTTTGCAGAAGACTTAGAGAGCACTGCCCTGTATAGGAACAAAGGTCCAAATATTACCAGTGGAGGTTATAGACAAAGAAAGAATAATGTTCAGTGTGATTACTGTCATTATAAAGGACACACCAAAGAAAATTGCTTCAAGCTAATAAGCTATCCACCTGATTTTAAGTCTAAAAGAAAAGGAAGTGCACCTGGACTTTATGCTAATTTTGCAGGAAATCCAAGTTTTGCAGCAGAGGAAGATCATATCAGCTGTGAAAAACAACTGAACACTGGATCTTATTATCAAAAGGGAGTTACTTCAGCTAATCCTACAACACCACAAATGACACAGACACAACCATTTTTCACTCAGGAGCAATACCAGCAGATTGTTCAAATGCTTTCCAAAGGAAGTGCAGAAGGCTCTTGCTCATCTAGCAAAGTAGCTGCTGCAGGTATTCTAACTCATGTGAATGCTTTTGTGTCCCAGTGTATCAATAGTGATTGGATAATTGATACTGGAGCCTCAAATCACATGACATCTAGACTTGAGTTACTACAAACACATAAGTCACTTCCTACAACAGAGAAAATATAGTTCATCTTCCTAATGGTAATGCAGTGCAAATCTCACACACAGGGAGTACATATGTGTTGAACAATCAGAAGATTTCTAATGTGCTCTATATTCCAGACTTTAAGTTCAATTTGCTCTCAGTTTCACAACTCACCAAGGAACTAAAGTGTATGGTAGGCTTCTTTCCTGATTTCTATATTTTTCAGGATCTTTACAGTGGTCAGTTGAAGGGGATTGGTAGAGAGGAACATGGACTTTATGTGCTTAAAGGAGGTGTGTTTCAGAACAATTCTTAGCTCAAATGACAAATAAGAGTGCATCTGCAGTTACTGCCCCTTCTACTGCCCCCTCTCTTGCAGGGTCAAGCTGCTTATGGCACAGGAGATTGGTACATGCTCCCCTAGATGTAATAAGAAGAGTAGACAAGTTGAATAAGTTGACTACCAATGACAGTAAACACTATACTGTATGTCCACTAGCCAAGCAAAGTAGACTTCCTTTTTAGATTAATAGTACTGTAACTCAATCTGTGTTTGAATTGATTCATTGTGATATATGGGGACCATACAGATGTCCTACTCATGATGGAAAAGATTCTTTATTACTATAGTAGATGACTATAGTAGATATACTTGGATATTTCTCTTAACCTCTAAGTCTGAAGCCTATGTTGTTCTAAAGAATTTTTTTGCTCAAGTTCAAAATGTATTCTCTACCACAGTTAAGGTTTTGAGAACTGACAATGGAAGTGAGTTCTTCAGCATTGATTTCAAAAATTTGTTGTCTAGTCTTGGTATAGTTCATGAAAGCTCATGTGTGTATACACCCCAACAAAATGGAGTGGTAGAAAGGAAACATAGAACTATTCTTAATATGGCAAGGGCACTCAGATTTCAAGCTTCTGTTCCCTTAAAGCTTTGGGGTGAATGTGTTACTACAACTGTTTACATACTGAATAGGCTTCCTTCCAAAGTAATTGACTACAAGTCACCATTTGAGATGCTTTATTTGCACTCTCCTTCTTTGTCCCGCTTGAGAGTTTTTGGCTGCCTATGTTATGCTGCAACTCCTAGAATACTAGACAAGTTCTCACCCAAAGCTGTTCCTGCTGTGCTTAAGGGGTATTCTTCAACACAAAAAGGTTACCTTCTATATGAACTACACTCCCAAACATTTCTGGTGAGCAGAAATGTCATATTCAAGGAAGATGTCTTTCCCTTTAAACATGTGAAGTCATATGGCAATCCTGTATTTCCTGTGTTGGATTTGCTCTCTCCAGTGGTTCATGAAAGTTCTACAGCTGATGCTGCAGCACCATCTTCTTTTTCATCACCTTCCTTGCCTTCAAAGGTCAACCATTTCTCAGATATCGAACTACCTTAAACATCTGATCTGGAAGAGCATATACAATATCTTCATACTTTTGAGCAAAATGGTGCTCTTGAGCAAACTGCTGCCCTTGATGTTCCTTCATCTCCTGCTGAAGTCACTGCTCCTGATGCAGTTAGTACTGAACCTTTCATGGGCTGTAGAAGGTCTTCTAGGCCAAGCAAGCCTCCTATTTGGCTGCAAGACTTTGTCACACAAACTAAAGGCTCTAAATGCACCTTTCCTATCTCTGCACATGTGGACTACAACATTCTCTCCCCCACATACAGGCAGGCAGTCTCAGTCTATTCAGTAGTCACAGAACCATCTAATTTCAAGGAGGCTGCTTCTGATCCTAAGTGGATAGAAGCTATGAAGCTTGAGCTACAGGCCCTAGAAGCAAATAATACATGGTCTGTTGTTGATCTACCTCCTGGGAAGGTACCTGTTGGCTGTAAGTGGGTATTCAGGATCAAGTATAAGTCTACAGGTGAGGTTGAGAGATTCAATGCTCGACTGGTAGCTAAGGGGTATAGTCAAAAGGAGGGCCTCAACTATGGAGAAACTTTCTTACCAGTGGCCAAGATGGTCACTGTGAGATCTGTTGTTGCTGTTGCTGCATCAAAATAGTGGTGCATCTATCAAATGGATGTTCATAATGCCTTTCTTAATGGCGACTTAGATGAAGAGGTATATATGGTGTTGCCTGAAGGGTTTGCTAGAGAGGGGGAGTCTCAGAAGGTCTGCAAACTTCAAAAATCTCTGTATGGCCTCAAGCAAGCTCCCAAGCAGTGGAATCTCAAACTTACAGAAGAGCTTGTTGTGACGACCCAAAGGGTCATCACCTGTTTTAAATGAATTCTGTGCTTTCGAGGCCTTGAAAATCTCATTTAGAGTCGCGTCGATTTGCGTGCGCAGTCTGGGCGCGTAGCAAGAAAGCTTAAATGTAAAATTCTATGAAAAATGCTAATTATGATGTTAAAATGAATAAATTTGACTTTGGTCAACATTTTGAGTAAACGGACCCGGACCCGTGATTTGACGATCCTGGAGGGTCCGTAGAAAAATATGGGACTCGGGCGTATGCCCGGAATCGAATTCCGAGGTCCCGAGCCCGAGAAATGAATTTTTAAAAGAAATTGTTTTTCTGAAATTGTTAAGGAAAATTGAAATGATATTTGATTAGAACGTGTTGGTATCGGGCCCGTATTTTGGTTCCGGCGCCCGGTACAGGTCTTATATATGATTTAAGTCATTTTTGTGAAATTTGGTTGAAAATGGACGTCGTTTGACGTGTTTCGGACCTAAATTGGAAATTTGAGGTTTTATGAAGTTTGAAAGAATTTTTGGATTTTGAGGTTTAATTCGATGTTTATGATGTTATTTTGGCGATTTGATCGCGCGAATAAGTCCGTAGGATGTTTTCGAGGTTGTGTGTATATTTGGTTTGGAGCCCCGAGGGCTCTCATGAGTTTTGGATAGGCCACGGGTGCATTTTTGAACTTTGAAAATACTCTAGTATGCCTGTTCTGCAGTTTTCGCATTTGCGAAGCAGGTCTCGCAAATGCGATCTCGCAAATGCGAGCCTGGCATCGCAAATACGAGAAAGGGGAATCTGTGCAGCTGATCGCAAATGCGACCAAATGGTTCGCAACTGCGGAACTGGGTCTGTCGCAAATGCGAAGACCCTCATTTTTGTTCAGTGTTCGCAAATGCGAACTTCACTATGCAATTCCCACATCTGAGGGTCGGGGCTCGCAATTGCGAACCCCTGTTTGCATTTCCCATATCAGAGACCTGCAATTTTCTATACTTAACCGATTTTAAGTCATTTTTCACACCATTTTCAAAACACAATTCCTTTGGGCGATTTTCCAAGAACAAATCTTCTTCCAAATCAATTGTAAGTTAGTTTTTACTCATTTCTTTCAATCATCTACATCTTTTAACATGATTTCAACCTAAAATCGAAGATTTTCATGGGGGAAATTGGGTGTTTTGGGTAGAACCTAGGTTTTTCAAAAATTGGGGATTTGGACCTCAATTTGAGGTCCGATTTCAAAATAAATTATATATTTGAGTTCGTGGGGGAATGGGTACTCGGGTTTTGGTTCGAACCTCGGGTTTTGACCACGTGGGCCCGGGGGCAATTTTTGACTTTTTGGGTAAAACTTTGAAAAACTCATTTTCATGCATTGGGGTTGATTCATTTAGTGTTTATTAATGTAATTAAGTAATTTGTGATTAGATACGAGCGAATTGGCGGTGGAATCGCGGGATAAAGCTATACTTGAGGCTTGAGTTGTGTGCAAGGCATTGAGGTAAGTGTCTGGTCTAACCCTAGCTTGAGGGACTAGGAGTTGAGTCTTATTTGCTAATTGCTTCTTGTTGAGTACGACATATAGGCATGGTGACGAGTATCTATACGTTGGTGTCTAGCATGACCGTGCGTCTTTAAATTGCGAATATCTTGATTTCGTTGTATTTCTCTTGCCTTGGTGATGATTCCTATTTGTTGTGAAAAGCTTGTGAAAGGAAATTGTGACCTATGAACAACGAGGAGCATTGGCTCAAGTTATATTTCAATTGTGAACGTATATGAAATGGTTGAACCCTTTGGAGCATTGGCTCAAGTGGTAAAGTGAGATATGAAATAAAAGTGAAAGGAAGAGAAAGAGTATTTAAATTGTTCCCTTGCCGGAATATTGTTGTTTATTGATTATTTTCCCTTGCGGGACGTTGAGATTATTGATGTTGTACCCTTACCGGGATTTAATTGTTCAATTGTGTTTCCTTGCCGGGATTTCTTTTATTATTTTGTTTATTCCCTTGCCCCTTGTTTGTGATTGTTGTTTATTATGAGGAAAGAGTGTAAAGCACGAAGGGTGATGCCGTTCATTGTTTGCTTATGGTGAGGAAAGAGAGTAAAGCACGAAGGGTGATGCCGTGCCGCACGATGTACCATTCCGTGCCGATTCTATTGATTTTATGTGAGGGAAGAGAGTAAAAGCACGAAGGGTGATGCCGTGCACACTTTATTATATCATTGCTTGGTGAGGATGAGAGTAAAAACATGAAGGGTGATGTCGTGCACTTGTTGCTTTCTGTTTCTTTATTAATGTCTGAGTTGTGTTGTTTCCTTCGTTACTGGACGACTTTTACTTGAAATTGTTATTTCCCCCATAGCATGCTCCCCCTCCCATATTGATTACTTGTCTCTGTATTTCGATTCCGCTGTATATGTATATATAACTGCACAGGTTTATGTGGTAGTCCGGTCTAGCCTCGTCACTACTTCGCCGGGGTTAGGCTAGGCACTTACCAGCACATGGGGTCGATTGTGCTGATGCTACACTCTGTGCTCTTTTGCACAGATCCAGGTGTCGGAGCAGTGCGCAGTAGTAGTCAGAGAGCCGACCTTCAGTCCACGAGACTCCGAGGTAGCCTTGCTGGCGTCCGCAGGCCCGACGTCTCTTCTTTCAGTTTTCATGTTCTATTAAAATTTGTATTCGAGACAGACTATATCCTTTATTTCAAACTCTTATTTGTAGTAATCCTAGACAGTCCGTGTATTGTTGTGACACCAGGTGCTGGGTAGAGACCTGTATTGGCTTTCTAGACTCTGTTTCTATATTTGGTTCAGACTTTCGCTAAATTTTACTTTTCGTTATCTTTTTAACTGCTTCTTCATTGATAATTTAATTGTTTAATCATGTATAAAACAAGATAGATTAATGTTCGCATAGGTTCTTGGCTTGCCTAGCTACCACGAGTAGGCGCCATCACGACCCCCGAGGGTGGGAAATCCGGGTCGTGACACTTGTACATATGGGATTTCAGCAGAGTCACTATGATTACTCACTATTTGTCAGGAGAGTTGGGGATGATATTGTGATCATACTTGTATATGTAGATGATCTCTTAATTACTGGCAGCAATCACAAGCTACTATGTGACACAAGGTTAGATCTTCAAAGCAGGTTCAAAATGAAGGACCTGGGTGAACTAAAGTTCTTTCTAGGCATTGAATTTGCAAGGTCTAGCAAGGGGATCCTAATGAGTCAGAGGAAATATGCTCTAGAGCTGATCTCTAGTACAGGTCTTAGTGGAGCAAAGCCAGTTAACACACCTATGGAACTCAACTAGAAGCTGACCAGTGTAGAATATGATCTATCTTTCAGGAAAGGAAATGCTGCTGCTGATGAAGTGCTAAAAGATCCTGGTGTTTATCAAAGACTAGTTGGGAAGTTACTATACCTAACTATGACCAGACCTGACATTTCCTTTGCAGTACAGATCTTAAGTCAGTTCATGCATTGTCCTAGGATTTCCCATATGGAGGCTGCATCAAGAGTGGTAAGGTACATAAAGCAAGCACCTGGTCTTGGACTGTTTATGCCTGCAGAAGATACAAAGTGTCTAACTGCCTACTGTGACTCTGATTGGGGAGCTTGTGTGGAAACAAGAAGATCAGTAACTGGGTATCTGGTGAAGTTTGGAAATGCTCTAGTATCTTGGAAGTCCAAGAAGCAAAGCACTGTCTCCAAAAGCTCAGCTGAAGCAGAATTCAGAAGTATGGCCTCTTGTGCAACAGAGGTTACTTGGCTGGTAGGATTATATGCAGAACTGGGAGTCAAAGTCTGTCTGCCAGTGAAGTTAGTATGTGACAGTAAAGCAGCAATCCAAATTGCTGCAAATCCAATATTTCATGAGAGAACAAAGCATATTGACATTGATTGTCATTTTGTAAGAGAAAAGCTGTGTGAAGGAATGTTGAAAACTGAATATGTGCATACTGTAGATCAATTGGCAGACCTACTAACTAAGAGCCTTGGAAAGGCTCAACATGAGCATCTGTTAAACAACTTTGGGTTGAAGAATGTGTATCAATCATCAGCTTGAGGGGGAGTGTTGAAGGGTTAAATAGACAAGCTGATAACTAACTATGGTTAATTATTATTGTAATTACCAACTCTGTTGGTTAGTTAGTTAGTAAAGTAGTTAGTCAGTAATTAGAAGTAGATATAAATAGCCTCTTGTCTTAGCTAAAACACACGGCAGTTATTTTCTCTTTTCAGTTCAATGGAACAGTGCTTCCTTTCTTCTCTTCTCTACTGATTCAACTCATCTTCTACCTAAGCTTCAGATCCTTCATCCATGGCAGCTAACAGCACAGAAGAGCAATATTTAAAGCGATCTATATAGTTAGAGCAAATTTTTGTACCATAACCACTTTTTATACCATGATTAATTCGTTTCTTAGATTGGTTTGGATTCACGGGCGCTGAATCTCATGTACTTAAAACACTATAATAACAAATAAAATATGTGTTATACTATTATCATATCAATCAATATTAGTATTAAATAAGTTACTTATTTTTTCATGATGTAGTGGTGTTAATTTTTGTTTACACCATCCAATACATAGAACTTAAACACACGCTATATTAGCTTTGTTTATCATGTAAAATTGATTCCCCTTTCAAAGTCTAGACGTTGGAAACTGAAGCATCACAAAAGAAAGTGGGAAAAAAAAAAACTTTTAGGGAGAATTTACTCTAAGAGATATATTCCCTAATTTCTTGTTGACAAAAATGGGTATCAAGAAATTGTATTTCCCGTTAACTTGAGCAATGACATTATGAACAATGAGAAGATAAATTTGCAAATTTTGAAAGGTGAATATAAAAATAAAGAAAGAAGAATTGAATAATCCATTAAAAAACTCCTCTATCTTCCGTACGCATTTTCCGCTTACTGTCTCATAGCCACTAGGGCTGCTTATCAGGCGGATATTTACTCTTAATGGTTTGACTTATCAGTTATGGGCTTTTAAATGTATTAATCCGCTAGCCACCCAATAAGATATCAGGCGGATTAGTATCGGTGTAGCTCTAATCGGGCGGTTATCGGACGGTTTATCGGCCTAATTCAATCAAAATAAAATAAAATTTGGTCTCTGTATGTTTAAATAGGTGGTCGACGTACTAAGAGGGACGAAGTGGAAGAGGCACCGTGATGGATAAATCATCTGTCTAGAATCTTATTTATGTTTATGCACATTGGCCTTAGTCCATGTGAAAGATTTTCAATTGGCCGTTGTTAAAACAAATGTGCGTCATGCTTAGAATTCTAGGGTGCCGTAAAATCCAGGCAAAGTTGATGAAGCAATGGTGTAACTGGTGTTGTTATCTTGTTTCAGACAGCAAATACTGTCTTTTGTCATAGTTAGATGACTCCTTTTATTTGGCTTTCATTTATTCTAATTCACTTTGATAGAGTACTGAAGGAAGAAGGGTTTTTGATTATTTAATATATATATATATATATATATATATATATATATATATATATATATATAGATATATATATATATATATATAAAATCCGCCCCCAAACCGATAAGTCGTTAATAAAAAAAATTTAATCCGTTCCCCGTCCGTTAAACCGTTAATCCGATACCAATAAGCCATTAAGCTTCGGTTTCGGCTCGGTTTTCGGTTTCGGATTGGTTTTGATCACACCTAATAGCCACCCCCAAAAATATCCGCAACAAATTAAAACGAAGAAAAGAATCACAAATTCTTGATAGGCAACCACGATTACCAAATCTCATAATTAAAACTGCAAGTAACACAAATTCAACTACTAGTAGCGATAATAATTTCCAGCTAATTAACTTTTGGTTTACCCGTAAAACGGTACAGTTAAATTTGTTACGTGGTTTATAGAGAAACGAACTGATTTGATCCAAAATGATTAAAAAAAAAGAGGTTAAAATTAAGGTTAATTAACAATTGAAATTGAAGAAGATAACAAGCCTGACTCCGAATGTAATATTTCCGAGGACAAAAGTGAAAGTAACGACAAGTGTAAATAGAGTTGTTTAATTTAGAGCAAAAATAATAAAATAAAGCTTTTATATGCAGAAAATTTCATCCCTTACAATGACTGCTGGGCCTACTACTTATAGCCTTACCCAGGGAAACAAGATCGTAGGATCAAACTCCTCTTTAATGATAGTAAAAGAGTCATTGATGAACGTGTTACGACAGGTTATGAATACAAATATTCTCTGTAACGGTCGCTCATTTAATGTTAATGAATATTCCGTCATTTAATATTATCTGATGGCAAGACCTTGACCTTCTCCTGTCGGCTATGCTCCCTTCGGGATTTATCCGATATCAATTGCATTAGTTGTACTCGGAATTGGTTATTCCTGGCTTGTCCTTTTCATATCTTTTGTTCCACGAGTCACGTTACCATTTGACCATTTGTTATAAACTGATTTACCCCATACACTTTCCCAATTCTTTTTATGCAAAAGAAAACTAAAATAGAAAAATAGTTTAATTTGTTAAAGCTTAAACGATATGAAGATATATAACAATATGCAAGGTGCGCTCTATGTATCTGATAATGCACTAGATTCCAGATAGAGCTCCTTGAATCGTACTTACTGAATATTTCACAAATTGTCTAGGCCTCATTTGTTTTTGTTTTTAAAAATTAATACGTCTCAATCTGAATATCAAGATGTGCATTAAGATTAAAATATCTGAATCTGAATACACATCTAAATATTAAGATGTATATTAGGATCTTAATACTAAATGATTAAGATTGGTTGTTTTTTAATATTTGAATGTATAAAATTTATCTTTATTTAAAAATTAATAAAAATAAAATTCAAATGAAATACTAATTAATCTGCTATGCTATCAATAATATATATATATATATATATATATATATATATATATATATATATATATATATATATATATATATATA
>NW_017672321.1:160038-167560 GCF_001879085.1 Nicotiana attenuata
ATATATATATATATATATATGGTAGTTAGTTGTGGTGATGGCTAACAATGGTGCTTGTGAATGCTGACTAGAGGCGTGGTCGGTGGTGATTTTGGTTGACGATGGTGGTTCTGCCTAGTAGCTAGTGGTGATTAATAGTGATGACGGTTGTGGTTGTGGATGGTGGTGGTGGGTGGTAATAATTATTAATGGTGGGTGGTGGTGGTTGTGGTTGTGATTAGGGAAGGTAGTGGTAGTTTATAATGGTGGACAATGTCGGCTATAGTTGTTGAAGGTGATAGGGTGGTATGTTGTGGTAGTTGAGGTGGATGAATTTGTGGTTGTGGTTGAGGATGATGGTGGTGGAGGTAGTGGGGAAGGTGGGCGATGGTTGCCGATAATAGTGGCGGTTATGATTGAGGATGGTGGTGGTGGTGGTTGAATGTGGTGGTGTTGGGTGGCATGATGATAGTTGATAATGGTGGGTGGTGGTGTCAATTATTAATGAATGTGGATAATAACATCTTAACGAAATCAAGTCATTGATATATCTTAATCATACAGACCTATTAAGTATTTGTGAAGTAAAAAAAATAAACATACTTAACGATTAAGACCTGAATGATTAAGATTTAGACTTTAAAAACAAACACATTTAATATCTGAGATCAAAATGATTAAGATTCAGACTTTCATTAAATGCAAATAAATGAGGCCTAGTCATTTAACTCTGAGCGGCTAATAAGTTATAATCTTCGACAAGAAGTTCATTTGGAAACCTCTCTACACCACTTAATATCTTGACCTTTAATATTATTTAATTTGCTTAATTCTGTTTTCTTGTATGATTATCAAAATATAAATCCATGGGGACCATGGAAATCTAGGCCGTCATTGAGATCCACCTCCAAATTATTAGAGAATAGCTAAAGGTGGATTCATTTCGCTTACGATTACCAACTAAAATAAAGTCAAAATATTATTCTTCGTCACATTAAAATTATTCAATATAATAGTAAAGTTACAAGAAATTATTATCTTTGATCACTGAAATTATTATCTTTGATCACTTTGAAATGATCGGAAGATATAATTACTGCCCTTATATACGCACATTTATATGCCTTCCAACAAGTTGAGTTCGAAGGGGAACTGCAAAAAAGATAGGAGAAGATCACCACCAACTTCTCGACTTCGTTATCGCACTATCAATTTAAGCTAGGGGTGGGTATCGGTCGGTTCGGTTCGGTTGTGAATATTATCGATTCTTCATATCGGTTATCGGTTTATAAATATACTAAATCGATAACCGAACCGATCAGATATCGGTTATTCAGTTATCAATCCTTATCGGTTCGGTTATCGGTTTACCCGTTAAGAATAAAAACTATCCAAAAATTTATTATAGAAATCTTGACCATACTATTAAGAGAAAGAAATTGAATTTTTGCTCTTAAGAGAAGAGGCATTAAATTTCAACTTAGAAAATAAAACTTCCTTTACATTTGAAAATCCCAATGAATGATCTCAACTTTCAAAGTTATAAGTTAATAGGAGTAAGGGATAATACATTCAACAATCTAATCTTACTAACTATCTCTATGGGGGCGGGCAAAATTTATAGGAAAATAATAAAATCCTAATCTTGTAAATACTAAAGAATCAGTGCAACAATATAAACACATAGAAAAACTAAAAATTTGAACAATTAATTCTCTAAAGTTTAAAACTAAAATCCTAATTGAAAAATTAAAATGACAAATTCAGAAAAGTTTAAAACTTACTCTAAGGATTAAGGTTAGAAGATGAAGAGTAACTACCGAGAGAATTGAGACAATGAAGCCATAAGGTGGTTTTACATACTTAGTGGATAAAATTATAATTTTGATAAAGCTTATTGGGCTATCGGTTAAACCATTAATAAAATTGGGCAAACCGATACCCGAACCGATAACCCATTAGTCAAATAACATTAAACCGTTATCGAACTATTTACCCAATAACCCGATACCGATAACCCAATAGCATTTTATCGGTTCGGTTTATCGGTTATACTCGATATATGCCCAACCCTAATATAAGCTCTCCTCTTAAAACTCAAACTGATATTTTCAACTATTAATTGTTGGATCGTAATCTCTTAGAGAGGCTTTTAAGAATGAGCAAATATCATTTATAGCCTCTCGGGCCAAAACTATAACATTCAGTAGCCCAAAATTAAAATACATATTTTATAGCCCAAAAGTAATTCTAGTGGCTAGCCCAAAAGTACCGCTTTCTGCTCTTCCAATTGAAGCTCCAGCTCTGTTTCCAGTACTGCTCTCTCTTCCTCCTCCTCCGCCATTTCTTGAAATTACGCCGTTCCACTAATTTGACTAACTTGCTTAACCACAACAATTACATATCCTTTCTAACGTGAGTTCACTGTCCAAACACTTGTTTAGATAAAAGGTTCAAATTCCACTAGTAACATAGCATTTTCTTCCGCTTTCCTCCCAAAAAAATCATTCCTAAAATTGATTTTGTTCAAAATAAAACTTTGCTGCACCACTACTTCGTTTTATAACATATACAAGAGGTTGAATTTTTCCGACAGATATCAAAATGTAAGTAACCCAAAATTCTCTATTTTCACTCAATAACTAAAAATATCAAACTTGACGAATATAGGAGGAGCGAATATAGTAGGGACCAGGGATGAGATCCGAGAACCCGACCCACTAGTCCCATTACCAACATAACCTCCACTTTGTAAAAACTCAACAATTAACACTACTGTTGTGTCACGACCCGGATTTCCCACCATCGGGGGTCGTGATGGCGCCTACTATGGGAGCTAGGCAAGCCAAGCATTTAAACATTTTTCTGATAACATCCCAACAATAATAATAATACGAGTCATTTAAATAAAAGCGGAAGTCTTTAAAAACATAGATAACTGAAAACCCAAAGATGCGGAAGTTTAACATTTCTCTACCCAAGACTGGTGTCGCTAACTCACGAACTACTAAAGAGTGCTAAAAACAAGTCTGAATAGAAATACATCAATGTTTGTCTCGGTACAAGGAAAACAAACTATAACAAAGAAAGGGACTCCGGCCTGCGAACGCCAGCTAGGCTACCTCGTAAGTCCCTGGACTGAAGTCAGCTCCCGATCAATATCCTATTGCTGTGGTCCAAAAGCTGCTCCGGTACCGTGATCTGGGCAAAAGAGCACAAAAGTGTAGCATCAGCACAACCGACCCCATGTGCTGGTAAGTGCCTGGCCTAACCCCGGCGAAGTAGTGACGAGGCTAGACAGGACTACCAAACCAACCTGTGCAGTTCAATATATACATATATATATATATATGCAATAAAAGGGAAGAACGAAGAAATTAAACAGTTAAGAGGGAGGGGAGCATACTATGGGGGGAATACAGTCCGGATATAAAGTCAACAATTTAAGTAAGCAACAGGGCAATAACAATAATTAATGAGAGCAGGAAAATCAACAGTTGCACGGCATCAACCTTCGTGCTTTTACTCTCATCCTCACCAAAAGTAATCAAGTAAAGTGCACGACATCAACCTATCAAAACATGGCACGGAATGACCCTTCGTGCAAATATAATCAAAACATGGCACGGAATGACCCTTCGTGCAAATATAATCAAAATATGGCACGGAATGACCCTTCGTGCAAGTATAATCAAAATATGGCACGGAATGACCCTTCGTGCATTATCACTCTTCCTCACCCAAACAATAATCACAACCAAACGGGGCGAGGGGATAAACAAATAATAAGAAATGTCCCGGCAAGGGAATTACACAATTAACAGCTAAATCCCGGCAAGGGAGCAACAACAATACTTTCACATCCCGGCAAGGGAGATAATCAATATACTCAAACCATCCCGGCAAGGGATTAACCATATCTCTTTCTATTTCTTTCATTTCTTACTCAATAGTCTTTTTATCGTTCGAGCCAACGCTCCAAAGAATTTACAATTCATAATTAGTCCTCATACTCTTCACATTGCATAGAATTCATCATTAACATGGAAGAGTCATAACAATATCAGGATAAGTACATACAAGGACTCACGGTCATGCTAGACACCGGTGTATAGATACTCGTCACCATGCCTATACACCATACTCAACATTTAACAATTAGCAAACAACACCCTAATCCTATTTCCTCAAGCCAAAGTTAGATCAAACACTTACCTCAAATGCTCCAAACTCAACTCAAGCCTTTAGTATAGCTTTACCCTTCGAATTCACCACCAAACCGCTCGAATCTAGTCACAAATTACTTGAATGTATCAACAAATGCTAATCGAATAAATTTGAATGCAGGAAAAGTGAATTTCCTAAAGCTTTACTCAAAATTTTCCAAAACGCCCCCGGGCCCACGTGGTCAAAACCCGAGGTTCGAACCAAAATCCGATTGCCCATTCCCCCATGAACTCAAATATGTAAGTTAATTTGGAATCAGACCTCGAATTGAGGTCCAAAACCCCCCAATTTTAGAAAACCTAGGTTCTACCCTAAATTCCCAATTTCCCCATTAAAATCTTTGTTTTGAAGTTTGAAATTATGTTTAAAGATGTTAAGGAGTAAAGAAAATGAGTTAGAAATCACTCACCAATCGTTTTGGAGAAGAAGAATCGTTTGGAAAATCGCCTCTTGTGTTTTGGGTTTTGAAAAAGTGAAAAATGACTGAAAATCCCGACCTTATATACCCATCTGAAAGGCTCAGTGTGGACCGCGCAAAAGTGCACCGCGACCGCGCTGAGAAGCTGGTACTCTACCCTCTCTGAACCCACCCAGCGCGGACCGCACAGTTTTGGTACGCGGCCGCGCTGGTCGACTTGAACCACTGGCCCTCTGAACCTAGCCACGCGGACCGCGCAAGAATGCACCGCGGCCGCGTGGCTTCCAGCGCGGACCGCGCGGAATCGACCGCGGGCGCGCTGGGGGCCTGCAACTCCCTGAACCTGCAACCATCTGATATTTCTAGCCTAAGACCTCCCGGTACCTACTCGAAACTCACCCGAAGCCTCGGTGCTCCAAGCCGAATATACATATAAACTAAAAATCATCCTACGGACTCATCCGTGAGATCAAATCACCAAAACGACATCATTATCATCAAATTAGGCCTCAAGACCCATGATTTCCTTCCAAATTTTCATAAAATATCAAGTTTAGAGCTTTAAGTTCAAAACACGTCAAACGACGTCCAAATTCAACCAAACTTTACAACAATTGCTTAAACCATATATGAGACTCGTACCGGACGTCGGGACCAAAATACGAGCCCGATACCACAGTCTTTTAATCAGTTTTCATCCCCAATTTCCTTAATAATTTCAGAAAAACCATTTCACAGAAAAGTTCATTTCTCGGGCTCTAGACCTCGGAATTCGACTCCGGGCATATGCCCGAGTCCCATATTTTTCTACGGACCCTCCGGCACCGTCAAATCACGGGTCCGGGTGCATTTTCCCAAAATATTGACCGAAGTCAAACTTAATCAATTTAAATAACAAGATTTAACAATTTTTCTCACAAATTTCATATTTAAACTTTTCGGTTACGCGCCCGGACTGCGCACACAACTCAAGGCAACCCCAAATGAGGTTTCCAGGGCCTCAGAAGTACAGAGGGAGTAGGAATACAGGTGATGACCCCTTTGGGTCGTCACATGTTGATATATCAATGAGCATATTCTCCAAAATAGTTGGAGAACAGAAAAATTCAACATTAGCATTAAAAGGAAGATGTGTGGGCAAGCCAATCAACTCCAATGAAAGAAAGAGGAAGAGATAAATAACAGAGAATTTGAAAGGGAAGGAGACAGTGGTTTGGATGTTCAGAACTCTAAAAGGAAGAAAGGACTGCTCTATTAAAAAGGGCTCAAAAGAAACGATACATGTGTAATACATGTTTGCAACTTAAAGCAATATGGACGTAAATGTAAATTTATTTGAAATGTACACACAAACAATGTTGCTGTCCAAGTCAAACACCTTCAAATGCTTTAAACCTTCGAGTACAGAACAGAAATAGAGAAATCCGAGCTAGTTCTGATCCTAAATGAGCTAACCAGTTGAATTAAGAGCTGAAATTTGAGAAATGATCTAAGGAAGATCGATGTAACAATTTTTTTTTGTATTTTTCTGTGGCTTTTGTGTATTTTTTTTTGTTTTGGAGATTTTCTAAGATGAGAAAGAGAATTTCAGATCTAGTGTTTGAATCTGAAATTCAAATTTAGCTTCTGGAAACTAAGACTATTTTTGGGGGGAATTTTTGGGGTTCCGAACTTGCTAATGAAGGCAAATAAGCTGCCTTTTATAGGCAAAACCTCAGGAGGAAGCTTCTAGATCTCACTCACACCTTTCCCCCTCTTTTATTTTCAGATTTTGATTATTTAGTCCTTTATTTTATGACTTGTTACTCAAGTTACTGCACTATGTTTTTGGAAATCATAACTAAAGCCCACTTCTATAAGGGTCTAGGGTGTTCTAGTTTCAATTTCTATCAGATTCCCCATGCTAAACTACCCATATTACCCTTCCATCAGCCCTGAAATTACTAACCCACCCCAACCCTGTTAACTAACCTAAATTTTCTAACTAACCTTAGTCAGATAACTATGGTTAAGTACTCAACAGGGGCTAAAGACTCAGCTTAATCATTCATACCAATTAGTCAGAACAAGCAGATTAAATCCAGCCAAGTTCAGCAATTCAAACGTGAAATTATACTGAACAAAATCAAATATCAAAATGAATCTACTTGTATCTAAAACATGAACGAAACTAGTCAAATTGCCATGAAAGCCATTGTCAAACACAAAACCCTAAGACAAATTAATTCCAATTGGGAACAAAATCATTGCCAAATAACTAACATAGATGGAAACATGACTTAATTAGAAAACAAAAATCAGTTGAATTCAAATAACAAAGAATGAGAAGAAACTCACCTGTGCACGACCGGGACGGAGACTGAAAACTCGATTCGAGCCTCGGAACAATGTTAAGCATTTGTTCTTCTCAAAGAACAAACGAAAACGTTGTTTCGTGACTCGAATCCAATGCCAGACTCAAGAAATCGAGCAAAAATTTAGCAAAATGAACTTCTAGGGTTCTGCCGGCTCTATGATTTAAAATTCGAGCCGTTCTGGTGATGTTCGAAGAAATCTGGTTGGGTATTAGGAATGAGGAAGATTAGGGGATGCTGTAATGTTATTTTGGAGTCGTTTGGAGCCGGCGTCGCCGTGCACGGTGGTGGCGCCGCCTAGGGTTTGGTAGATTTAAGGGGATTGGGTAGGATTTGAGGGGAGAGGGGTTTGGATTTGGAAAGGGGAAGACGAGAAGAGGCTGTGGTAAAATTTTGGGGGCCATTGGGTGAGCGCCGCCGGCGGAGACAATTTTCGGCCGGCGGAGAGTGGCGGAGACGATGGTGTTTTGCCGGCGTTACAGGGGGGGGTGGGGGTACGAGGAAGAGACATACTGTCTACGTTAAAGGTTAAAGACTTATTTTA